>NW_015169801.1:380047-396209 GCF_001447785.1 Gekko japonicus | reverse complement strand
TCTTCCTTTCCCCACATATTTCTGAAATATATAAACAAAATAAGGAACCAGGTGCAAACCTAATTCATGGGCTCTTGTCTCTAAATTACCTCTGACATTCATTCAATGGAAGCCAAAAATGAATTGACATGTAAAGTTAACTATTAGAGTTCTGTGAATCTTGTCTAGCTGGATGTATGTCGCTCAGAAGACCACCGCCTACAGAATTTGTTTCTGCTTATTACTTACGCCTTCAAAGAATGAGGTAAAGTTAATTTAAAAACAAGAACTCTAAAGAATCTTGCACATCAGAGGTCTAATCACAAAATATAATTAAAATATAGTAAAGGCCTCAATTTGGCAGCATTGGCTAAACCTTTGCTTAAAGTAGACCCACTGAGATTATAACATGTACATTCATTCACTTAGTTCTATTTTTTCCCCACATTGTCATCTTTTCTTCCTGGAGGGCAGGCGGGGACTAGTTTTGATTTAAATCCCAAACTGCTGAAATGTGTTGAGTTTGGCCTTGCAGTTTACTGTGTGCTTGAGGCATAAATTATTTAGCACTCACACATGGCCTGTCATGTCTTGTTACTTAAGTGCAATACAGCTTTCATCCATGTATACCCAAGGGGCCCATCCAATTGACAGCTGGTGATGTCATCCCCATTTGGTAATCCCTTCTGAAGGGGAGTAGCCCGTGGGGTGGGGGAAACAGTCAAGGCTTTCTTAGCAGAGCTCACAGCAGTCTTTCTCCCAGTTTAACCCTAAGCAACAGATTTGTTTGGAAGCAGCACTGTGGGATCGCTGCAGGTAGCAACCCTATTAATTGGTTTTTGATTTTAAAAATATGGCTCAGAAGGTGGTAACTGTTTTCTCTCAACAGAAGGCACAGCAGATGAACTATGCTAAAACTCTGTCCATTTGTCCACTGGACTGAGCTAGTCAGAGCAACCCCCATCAGAAAGACTGAAAATAGATTTTAAAATTGAGTTTTTGATTGAAATCAAAACAAATACGTATCTAGTAATGGAGAGTTGATATTAATGCTTCGTTCTTCATAGGGTTGGCTTTGGGTTGGTTTTTTTTTGGTTTTTGTTTTTGCTTTTGATCCTTGCTTTGGTTTTCAGGAGGCTGAAGTTGGTTCCTTATTCGCGTTTCCTTATTCATTCCTTATTCCTTACTTATTCGTGCCAACTTCAGCCTCCTTTGGTTTTCATTGTGTTGCTGCAAATTTTTTACTGCAGTTTACTGAGGAGGGGGAACTCTCAAAAATATGTCAGTTTGGTGTAGGTGACAGTCTATGGAAAGGGACCAGTTTTTCTCTAAGAAGTTGTGATTCTCTCAGGGTGGAAACTGATCACTCCTTATAAAATATGGATCATTTGGAAATCCACAACAAGTACTGTGTCAGATAAAAATGAAAGGTTAAAGTGATATGTGCCGGGGAAAACCCAATGCACTAGAAACATTTACACAGTGGCAAAATGCTTCCTCTGTTCAAATGAGTTCTATGCATGAAATAGTATTTAGATCAGCTCACTTGAATACAAGTACATTCAAGGCTGTTTTCTATTAAAATATGCACTATTGCCATGGCTGCTGCAAGCACATGTGAGCAGGAGGGAGGCAGGTTTCAGGAGAAAGGAGAAAATGTGTGGTCACCCTAGCAATCGGATGATGGAAAACAGGGCTCCCGCAGAACCACATACATATGTATGGTACCTAACACAAATGCTTACTTTTAATTTCATTTACAATTCACTAGGACGAGGGACAAACTGTTGAGGATGCCGATATTGTAGAACGTCAGGTTTTTACATAATAATAATAATAATAATAATAATAATAATAATAATAATAATAATAATTTCAATTTATTAATTGCTTTCCCCACGAGTGGGCTCAAAGTGATTTACAGTTACACTTTTAGACAGGGGACTAACAGTGTTTCATAGGGGATAGGAAAGACAACATATAATTCATTTTTAATTGCACACGCTGTAACTGCACGGTGGAAACGTCTCTGGCTTGGATCAGTCATGTCCCGAACGGCTGCATCGACCGGCTTGATGACGTTGGGGCTTCAGGACCTGTATGTCGTATCGCCACAGTGCCACCGCCTGGCCGGAGCATCCCACTGCAGGGATTTTTCTTGTAGCCGAGTAGTTTCTACCACCTTCTGATCCTGGAGCAGGACGTCCCAACCAACAGCTAATACCTTCCCACAGGGGACTTGATGTGCCCACCCTCTCTAAGGAGTGGTTCCCATTTTATCTACTCGCTGAGGCTTTCGAATCGCTGGGTGGATGATGAGCTGGGGACAACAGGCTGGCTGCTCACACCAGCGTGGGGCTCGAACTGACACAGTTCGGATGTTAAGACAGTGGGATATACCCACTGTGCCACCGTACAAAACAACTCTGCAAGCAGGCTGCAAGGAGTGAAGAGACACACACAATCAGGTTACATATTCACTAAGGGTTGGGGGGGGCTGCTAACAGCAAAACAGTGAGAAAAAAGTATCTGGATGAAGACCATTATTTAACATTCTTTCATGTTCTGCTTCAAGCCTCCTGAGACAGTACCACAAGAAATTTACAGTGCAATCCTAAACAGAGCTACACTTCCTAAATAAACTGCAGTCCATGGGCTCAGGAGGGTGTAAATCTGTTTACAACTGCACTGTTAATTTATGCCACTGTGATAGTGCTAGTAGAGGTTTATGCTTCACTAAGTAATACAGTATCCTACCCAGACAAACTCCAGTTCAGAGCTCTGTTAAGTAGTTAAACAGCTATTCAAAGCAGCAGCCTTCGAAAGAAGGGGTTTATAGAAAAGCCCTAAGGATCAGGTGGCTGTCATCTTCATCCACCCAAGAACTGTTGCACAGCAGAGCTGCTCTATCTGGTTTCCCAAGAGAATTGGGGTCCATCCGATCTTGCATCTGCACGCAAAACAGTTAAATCTAAAGAAGTCTGAATAATTATAGAAAATGTTACAAGACTACTGATAACTGCAAAATACTGCATGCTAAAAAATAATTTCAGCTATATTTACAAACTGCTTGGGTCCAAAATGGCTGGCAGTTTAAATTAAGAAAGAGATCAATGAGGTTTTTTTACTATTCAGTCCACCGCAGGCAACCAAATATGAATCAGAATTCTAGGGACAATAACACCTGGTAAAATGAAACAATGCAGGTATATGTTTATTATGCTGTGTTTGTATTCAGAGCTGCATTCTGTTTACTCCGTCTCTAAAAAGTACACAAGGTTGAATCCCACTAGTCTGCTCAGTTAGGTGAAAAACCTTTCCTTGGCACAAGGAGCCAATCTCTGCAGGAAAAGCCTCTTCACAGTGCAGTAAGATCCAACCCACAGTGACCAAAAGCTTTTTAGAAAGGTGCATAAAAATAATATGAGAATACCATTTTCTGCATATTGAAAGGCAGAATGACCTTTAAAATCCCAGGAGAACTATTCAAATAAAATGGCAGTCCTATGCATAATTCTCATTGACTTCAGATGGACTTAACTTCCAACTATATTTGAATAAATTAGGTTGTGTGGCTCCAATCCTATGCACACTTACTATGCAGTAAGTACCATGGAACATGATAGGCGTTACTTTCGAACAAACTTACTTAGGCTCCCCCTGAATGACTGTGAGATGGACACTTTATATTAACACAGCGATCAGTTTAAATTCCTGTACATATGTGCTACAGCAGCAGTGAAGAAATCATTCCCCCACAAGTAGTTGTTGGCCTATAGCAGGGGTGGCCAGACCTGCTTAACGTAAGAGCCACACAGAATAAACGTCAGATGTTTGAGAGCCACAAGACATGAACAAATATTACACACATGTTTTCATTGGAAAATATGCAAATTTGCTTTTTATTAATATTAAATGAGACTGCCAGAAATAAAAACAAAAGGGGTAAAAACAGATATTGATAATGATATTTATCCAATAATATTTGTAGGCTTGGGGGGGGGCTTTGAGAATGCATTTAAAGTTAGTTGCTTTCTTTCTCTGCCCCCCCCCCATTTCAAGCCTACGCAGGGAGGGGAACACTGGCTGGGGAAGGCAAGATCAATTGAGGAGGCATGCCTCCCCTTCACTTCCCCAGCCGCCCTGCCGGGAGCCACACAATATGCATGAAAGAGTCGCATGTGGCTCCTGAGCCACAGTTTGACCACCCCTGTTGTATAGCTAGGGCTGCCAATTCCCCCTGGGGGGCGGGGATTCCCCTGCCAAAAGGGCCCCCAATCCGCCGGTCCGGATCCGGTCGGTGGAGGAAACCCTACCCCCGAAGTGGCCAGATTAGGCCAACGTGCCCAGCATAATGATGTCACCCAAAAGTGACGTAATCATGCTGGGCACGTCGCGGGGCGACACTCTAGCAATCACCCTGAAAACTCTATGGTACCATAGAGTTTTTAGGGCGATTGCTAGAGCATCACTCTGTGACGTGCCCAGCATGATTATGTCACTTCAGGCCGACGTCATTGTGGCGCGCACACAAAGCGCACACGCGAAACTCCCAGACCAGGAATGGGTAATCCCCCCCCCCCCGGTATTGCAGATAAGAGACTTGGCAACCCTACATATAGCATTAGCGTAGCCAATTCTCAAATTCACAGAGAAGAGAAAGAGCAGCAGATGTTAATCATGACAATTCACATAACCTACCCAGGCTACAAACCTATGACATTTATCCCAGTGAACTTATCCATTGAACTTATTTCTGAGTAGATGTATTTTTGACTGGTGCATACTCACACCTGACCTCTGAGTCCTCTCCCTCACATCATGTCCTCTGATGTCTTCCACTCTCTACTGCAACCAAATTAGATGGTCAAGAAACTGTTTGTATATAAGCTGCTTGTTGTTAGAAGTCAATTATGGACACTTTGGACAAGTGTTACTAAGTGATACTAAGGTGAGTCACATCTGACAATATCCAAGCTGTGGCAAACGTGGTTACAAAGTGCAGACCTTAAGAGGCTCTAATAGCTTTAAGAGTTGCAAAGATGGAAAAAAATCTCCCCTTTTCAAGTTCTTCTATCTAGTAAGGTTTACTGTTCCATGTTCAGGGTGTGGACATTCATTCTAGTGGCTGAGACTCTTGGAAAGACAAATAGTGAAGTTTAACATTCAGACAGGTGCAGGAACTGAGGAGACCCCCACAACTCACATTTGACTGTTATGTAGGACACAAGGTGGGGGATCCTGGACCCAATGCAAGTACACCGTAATGTGTAAAGGGGAATAATGGAGACTACGCTTGCCCATAGGGAATAATGGACACCACTCTTGCCTATAGGGAATAATGGAAAGTATGCTTGCCTATAGGGAATAATGGAAAGCACGTTTGCCCATAGGGAATAATGGAAACCACGCTTGCCCATAGAGAATGATTGCCAACACTCTTGCCCAGAGGGAATACTGGAAAGGACGCTTGCCCGTAGGGAATAATGGAAAGCACGCTTGCCCATAGGGTATAATGGATTCCACCCTTGCCCATTGGGAATAATGGAAAGCACGCTTGCCCATAGAGATTACTGGAAAGCAAATTTGCCCATAGAGAATAATGGAAAGCAGGCTTACCCATAAGGAATAATGGACACCACACTTGCCCATAGAGAATAATGGAAAGCACGCTTGCCCATAGGGAATAATGGAAAGCATACTTGCCCATAGACAATAATGGAAAGCACGCTTGCCCATAGGGAATAATGGAAAGCATGCTTGCCCATAGGGAATAATAGAAAGCACACTTGCCCATAGAGATTTTAATGGAAAGCAAGTTTGCCAATAGAGAATAATGGAAAGCACACTTGCCCATAGGGAATAATGGAAAGCATGCTTGCCCATAGGGAATAATAGAAAGCATGCTTGCTCATAGGGAATAATGGAAAGCACATTTGCCCATAGGGAATAATGGAAAGCACACTTGCCCATAGAGAATAATGGAAAGCACGCTTGCCCATTGGGAATAAAGGACATCACACGCAAGAGGTCATTCCGGCTCTCCCAGCTCTCGGGAGGGGCTCTTTAAAAAGTTATGGCCGCTGCCGCTGTTCTCGCAGCTGCAATGCCCACACGGGGGGAGGGGCGGGGCGAAACGTTCCCTTGCCTCCCTGAGTCCCGGGCTGGTGGCCTAGGACTCGTAGTGGCAAATTCCACCTCTCACGTGTGATGTCCGAGTGGCAACAGACATCACATGCGAGAGGTCATTCTGATTCTCCCAGCTCTCGGGAGGGCTCTTTAAAAAGTTATGGCCTCTGCCACTGTTCTCCGCGGCAGCTGCAATGCCCGCGTGGGGGGAGGGGAGGGGCGAAATGTTTCCTTGCCTCCCTGAGCCCCAGGGTGGTGGCCTTGGACTTGTAGGGGCAAATTCCACCTCTCACGTGTGATGTCCGAGTGGCAACAGACATCACATGCGAGAGGTCATTCTGATTCTCCCAGCTCTCGGGAGGGGCTCTTAAAAAAGTTATGGCCGCCGCCGTTCTCCCAGCAGCTGCGACGCCCGCGCAGGGGAAGGGGCGGGGCGAAACGTTCCCTTGCTTCTTTGAGCACCGGGGTGGTGGCCTTGGACTCGTAGGGGCAAATGTGGTCTCAGAGAGGTAATTCTGGCTCCCCCAGCTCTCCTTAGGGCCTCTTTAAAAAGTTATGGCTGCCGCCACTGTCGGCAGTAGCTGTATTGGCAATCATGGATTCTCTCTTGGCAATTATGTACTGCAGTATCCCCTCTGGCCAAGCCTACTCTCCATTATTCTCTATGGGCACTCATGTATACCCTACAGGCAATCGCTGTCCTTAGTTTTAGTATGTCCCGCTTTGTGAGCTACTGGCATTGAAGTTGTGAGGAGCGAATTGGCTGCTGCATGATTTAGTATGCCCTGGAGCCATCCTTCCTGAGCTAAGATTGTGTGAGCCAGAGGCTAAAAAAACCTGTGAGCTAGCTCACACTAACTCAGCTTAGAGGAAACATCGGTTGGGAATCCAACGTTCCATTTGGACGTGACTGGCTATAAAAACGACAGGAAGACACGAGAATGGATATATCCGGAAACCTCGCGATAAATCAGTCACTCGGGACGCGGTTCGGGAATTGAACGAACGAGTCTGTCAGAGGGAGCGGCGTCTTTCTCGCGTGACGTATTTGCCAGTCGTTCTCTCCCTTGCGTGGCGTACGTGCCCGGAAGTAGCTGCGGCAGGCACGCGGAGAGCGCCTGAGTGGAGCAGAGAGAGTGGGGCGCCTTTTGTGTGTGTGTGTGTGTGAGACTTGAAAGAGGCAAACGGGGGAGGGGAATAGCTGTGCCCAGTAGTACGGGAGCCTCTAAAGGACAAACTTAATTTTTTTTTAAAAGAGCGCTGGCCAAGTTTGTTGCTGTGTCTGGCAAGATGCCCGGCATTGCTGCCCCTAAGAACCAGGAACGGAATCGTGGACGGAATCGTGACAACGCCATGGAGCCCCCGCCGGCTGATGTGGGTCTCTGGAGGAGGAAGGGAGGGAGGGGGGGTGTATTATATTATTGGGAGGGGTTGTCACCGTCCGTCTAAAGGCCGAGCGTTTGGAGAGGAGGAGCCGCTTGTCCCTTGTCTTTTCTCCCCTGACTACCATCTTTCCTCTTTTCACACACACACTCCAGACGGATTCCCCTGCAAAAGTCAAATCTGCTTTTGACATGGCTTGCAGTGTTGTCGGTTATTCCCTGTGACTCTGTCCCTGGACTGTTCTGTTTTATTATTATTATTATTATTATTATTATTATTATTAAGCTTTTTATCCCGCCCTCCCGCCGAAGCGGCTCAGGGCGTCTTGTCACCGGTCTTCAAATTTGATTAGAAAATCTCACTGAATGTTTCTCTAATGAGATCCGACTCCCACCCCCTGCCCTGCTTTCTATGCTTTCAAGGCCAGAAATGAATGGCTGGGGGTTTTATTAAGAGAACTGAAAGTAGTTTTGACAGAGGTTGTGCTTAGCGTGGGGTCTGCGGTGCATTTTTCATTCTGCTGTCACGCGGGTTTTTTTGAAAAGTCAACCCTGCCCCCCCTCCTCCATCTTCCAGATCGAAAAGAGAAAATGAGTATGTCCATTATAAACAGGTCCTTCTTTCAAGTCGGCTCTTGGGGGTGGGGGATGGTCCAGTCTTCTGTCTCCATCTTAACATGTGTTAGGACTGAAGTTGCATCTAGTAATTCCATTTACTTTCATTCATATATATGATAACATACCTAAATTTTGTAGGTAGCAAACTGTCCCCCCAGACTGAATGTAGTCCATAGTAATCCACACTCTTGTGATCTATCCACCCACTTGTGATCTAAGGCAGGGTTCAGCAAATCCCAGGTGCCACCATGCCTAGAAATTTCATTTTGGCACCTGGCATTTTCAATAGTAATTTATTGCAAGTGCCTCTCCGAGATTCTCAGTAGAAGTATGACGTTTGTTTCGGTGAGGAACAGAGGTTACCTTTTTGTTGTGATGACAACCAGGATTACCCCATATTTATTTATGTGCTTTGACACTTTTGCTACAGCTTTTTTTAAAAAAAAATGACAAGAAACGTTTTAAAAATGACAAGAAATGGTGAAGAGATTACGGTTCGGTTTTAATGGGTCATTAAAATATAAATATTGAGCTGCGGTGGCTCAAGTGGTTAAGACACTGAACTGCAGGCTGTGGAAGGTCGGTAGTTCAGCAGTTTGAGACCCGGGTGCCGCATGACGGAGTGAGCTCCCGTCTCTAGTTCCAGCTCCTGCCAACCTAGCAGTTCGAAAGCAAGAAATTGCAAGTAGATAAATAGGGACCATTTCGGTGGGAATGTAACAGCATTCCGTGCGCCTTGGTGTTTAGTCATGCTGGCCACATGACCACGGAAATGTCTTTGGACAGCGTTGGCTCTTCGGCTTTGAAACGGAGATGAGCACTGCAACCCTAGAGTCAGATTCGACTGGCTTTCGAGCAAGGGAACCTTTACCTTTACCTTTTTAAAATATAAAAGCCTGAAGGCTGAAAAATAAGTTTGGCTCCTAAATTTTTCAGTTGGCTGAATAAGCAAAAGAAAATTTGTCAGGGCCTGATGTAAGTTTATTCCCAATAATATCCCTTAAGATCAGCTGCTGTATAAAGTCTAAGTTGACTGTGTGGGTTTATTATTGAAGAAAAAGTTTTAAAGATGAAGCCAATTTCAATAAATTGTCATAGAAAACAGCATCTCCCCTTTTTAGTTCGGGAGATGGAGCAGTAGGGTGCTGTTTCTTGTAACTGTATTATATTTTCATATCAATGTTAGGAAAACGCTATAACTGTCTATGATGATGGAGTAACTATTTCTGTATGTTTCCAAAGAATACCCAATCGTAATATTTCTTTATCTCTGCTGTTTTTCCTAATGTGACCTAGGCACCCAGATTGATTTAAATGTAAAAAGTACTGCATCTTGTTATTGGGTGTGTTGAGCTTATTATGCACTCTTTTAGTGGTTTAGTGAGTCTCAAGCAGGTCTTTCCCCAGTTTTGTTACCTGAGATGCTTTCCATGAAGCAGAGGTATTGCATGCATGCTTTCGCTGAGCTGTGGTTCCTGTCCCAAACGTATGGGTCCTTACTGCCCCTGCTTGATTGGGGGGCAGGATTTGAACCCATGGCCTGATGGGCTCAGGTTGAAGTAAATAAACCAAAGTATTTGTTACATACAGGCAGGCTTCTATTGTCTATAGACAGAATCCCAGGACACAAACTTTAAGGAAATCACTGTGGCTCACTCATTCTGCCATACTGGCTGCCTTCATCCTACTTATGTCTTCCCATCAGCTGTGGTAGCTGCACATGAAGTGGTCCACTTATGTTTATTTTTGGATTTTCTACATATTTTGATTCCAGTGCCTCTGTTCTAAATGGGTTTTCTGCTTACATTTCTCTGCATATATTACATTGGCTGTTCACTTTAGTAATATGTGTATCTTAATTGTTTGTTACCCTATGCTGCAGCCCGGAGGTGCATATCAGATCTCAGAAAACCTTTGCTTAACATGGAAGAATGTTTTTCTTACAGTTTTAACTTAGTGTCTTTAAAAAATCTATTCAATATTAATCTTTTCCCTCTGTATTCCCCATAATGTGGCATCTTTGTTTTATACCATCATTCATAGGTCTATCTGAGCCCCTCTGTTTTTCTCTGTTTGCTCCATCATGCCCTGTTTTTCACCTGTCTTTGCACCCTATGGCAAGCACTCTCTTCTCTTGTTGCACTGTCACTGGTCCGCACAACTGTCTTTCAGCTACCGCCAGTCAGGCTTCTATGCTCCCTCATTGCACTTGCAGGTTCTTCTCTGTTCCCCACTACTGGTGTCCTGTACCCACAACTTAACCCCCTTTTTATCTTTCCACTTCCAGCAGGTCTATTTGCATGTCCACTTGCCAGTTTTTCCTAGTCCCTGTAGGATTTTCTGCTAATTCTGTTCTTTTTTCCTTTCTTCCTCCACCCCAGATTTCTCTGGCTTTGCACAGATTTGGTGCCTGTAATATATATTGCTCCTGGCAGTTCATCCAAAGGGAGTCTTGTACAGATGGGAGCTCGTTGGTGTGGTTGGTTGGCTGAAAAACTGGGCCCAGCTTTGCCAGGAGGCTCTGACTCTGAGGAGTAGAGGATCAGTGCAGACCTAGTAATGTGGGTGTTCTCCCACACTCACTTTTGATGGGTTTGGGCAGAAGTTAGATTGTCACAAGAAATGGGTAGGGACTGGAAGCAATGGGTATTTGAAACTCTGCACAGAACAGTTACCTATTTTAGACTGAACGTTTCTCCATTGGAGAGGAAAATGCTGTTTTTAACATAATAAAATTCTTGGCTGCAATCCACTACTTATATTCTTGAGAGTAAGTCCCACTGAACTCAGGGAAACGTCAGTAAACATGCAGTGGATTGGGCTATCTGCTCTTCCAAATTGATTATATGGATATAATTTGTAAAATAAGATATTGAAAAGTAGCCCTAATTCTGGGGACACTTGAATCCGTATATTAAAAAACAATACCACTGATGCACCTTTCAGGCATGAGGCTGAGTAAATAATGAATTCTACTCCTTGACTTGAAGTCTGGCTCCAGCAAGCCAACTGGGAAATTGAATGCCGGCGTCTGGGTCCTTCACAGAAAATTTTCTGTTCCCACAGGTTTATAGCAAACGGCTGTAATTGAGAGCAGGGGTTTATATCCGCTATCACGATGATGCATGGGAAGCATGGTGATTTCACAGTTGTCAAGCCACAAATCATTCTGTGATAAAAGAGTAGTTGAGAAAAGTTGATTTCTAGGCTGGTGTCACTTACAGATCTTACTTTTATTCCCTCTTGTATGTGACTGAGTGCCATATCTAACAATGCAGCATAGAATGCTATTTCTCATGGCTCATGTATTTTACAATGAAAAATACATGCATGTGCGCTATATTTTATTGGATATGAATTGATTCTGTACACAGATATGTGTACCAGACATTGATTCCTTATTTGGTAAATCATGTCTGCAGTATCCTTTCCAGACAGTATTGTGTGCTTTTTAGCACTCATTATTGTGTGTATAATATTATCGCCCCTTAAAAGCTGGCTGTACTCTAGTGATGACTGCCAAGTCACCTCTGCATACATGACTGTTTTTCCCTGTTTGAATGTAATAGTGTCAAGGCTTCTGGCACAATAACTTTCCTCTCCCCTTTTTAGGACTATGCGAAGGAAAGATACGGTCTATTGCCGATGATACAGTCTCAGGAGAAACCAGGTCAGTTTCAAAATTCTGAAAAGCCCACAGAAGCCTGTTGGGTTGTAAGTACCATGATATGCAAGATAGCACCAATTATTGCATTGGTTTGTATATAAAGATACCATTTCTAGCTCCAGAGGAGCCAGTCTGTCTGAGGAAAAAAGTAAGAGATTGTTCACTTCAGGCTCATGGTTTGCTGAAGATTGTGGGACTGTAACCAGATTCTCACACATGAGAGAAATTCCGTTCTTTGACTCTTAACTTAGACAAGAGAAGAAGGCTTGGCACGTTTCAAGGTGAAAATTAGAGAGGTGTCTTTCTTTTTAATACTTGAGAGGAATAACTAGTTTACCAGTTAGTCTCTGACCATGTGTGCTGCTTGTTTATCTGTATTACCCGTGGCCTAATGTATGCAACATTATTAAGATGGCTACACGTTCACACCAGTAACTTCAATCCAGTAGTTTTCACTTCATGTTCAAACCAATATACAAGGTTTTTAAAATAAATTATTTATTTTCCATTTTATTGTTGTACTCAATTATACAGAAGTTCAGCAAAACAAATATCTTAATGCATAGTCAAAAAAGCCCTCAATCATCAACGCTAAGAATCAAGGGTACCTCACATTAATAATTTATTAGTTGAGTCTTTAACTAAACTCCAAAATTGGCTGTTTCTCCTCATTTCCTCCAAGGTGTATTCTGTTCCAGTAGTTTAAGAAGCATTCCCAGCAACCTATAAATTCATGTTGAGCAACTCTCCTTCCATCTCATAACCTTTTATAAATCATAATATTTTTTTCCCCATGTTCATGACAAATGAAACCTTCAAGAGCCATACCTTTACTCCTGGTATTTTAACTTGCTATCAGTATCCTAGCTGCAGCTATAGCTACTGATCATCTATGGGTCTTTCAAATCCCTCTTGTGAATCAGTTTAGGAGAGCAATCTCAGTCTTATATGGTAATCTAGATTTTTAAAAAACTTCCACTATAATAAATATACATTACCAGTAGAAATGTGAAGGCCTAGAAAAAAACTGGGTTTTTTTCCCCCGAGCCCCCCCCCCCCCCCCCCCCCCAAGGAGCACTGAAAAAAAATTCCTGTGGAATAATTTCTCTTTTAGAAAGACTGAAATGCTTTTAAAGGTAAGATGGGCATGCTGTAGACATATAATATTCTTAAATCCAAGATGCAGTTCTGCACTTAGAAGGCTCCCTAATCTTCTTGAGGGGAGCTTTGCAGGGCTTTCATTGCTTCTCAGCAGTAGGAGTGGGCATGAACCAATAAACGATAAAGTGTATAGGCAGTTGTTGATTTTGCCATTTGCATGTTGGCACCCGCAGAAGCCCCTGTTGAAATGAACAAGGTTGTTGTGATGGAACATAGAGAGGTGGTCATGCAAATAAGAGAGGCCGAGGCCATGAATGGCTTTGTATGTCATATCTATTTCCTTAAATGAAGCCCGGTAACAAGTGGGCAGCCAATGAAGTGTCTGCAGAATTGGAGTAATATGCATATTCTGTCTAGCTCTTGCTAATAGTTGAGCCATGGCATTCTGGACCACTTAGAGTTTCCGAGTTGATTTTGAGGGGAGACCAATGTACAGTGCATTACCGTAGTCTAGTCTTGATGTTACTGTGGTGTTGATCCAGGTGGCAGGTCAGCCATATCAATGTAAGGCACCACCTTACAGGGTATGCTGAAGTGGTAGAGAACTTTTTTTTGCACCTGCATTAACTTGCTTCTCCAGTAATAAAGCTGGATCCAGTATACTGCCAGGACTTTTAGCTGAGTCAGCAAAGGTCAGTTGAACTCCATCAAAGGTGGGGAGAACAAAGTCCTTCAAGACGTTCACCTTCCCAACCAGCATTATCTCTGTCTTATCAGCGTTTAGTTTCAATGTGTTCACTTTTAGCCAGTTAACCACAGCAGCCAGGCAGCAATTCAGGACCTCTACTGCATCACCAGCAGATTTAGATAAGGACATACAGAGCTGAGTGTAATCAGCATATTGATGACAAGTGACTCCAAAACTATGAATGATTTGAATTAAGAGTTTTACATGGAGATAGAACTGCACTCTGTGGAACCACACAAGATAGTTCCCATGCTGATGACAACTGATTTCCCATAGCAACCCTTTGAGTCTGGTCCATGAGGAATGATGTGGAATGATTTGAATCAGGTCAGCACATATCCCTTGATAAACTATTTCTGCCTCCAAGCCCCTCAAGAAGATTTCATGATCTCCTGTATCAAAGGCTGCATATAAATTTAATAAGCGAAACAGAGAGGCTTGGCCTCTGTCTACATGCAGATGGAGGTCATCAGCTAGAGCCAGCAGAGCCATCTCTGTCCCATAGCCTGGCCTGAAGCCAGACTGAAAAGGTTCTAGAGCAGAACCTAGAGTTATCCAAGAAGACTTGGGGTCGATTCACTACTGACAAAGGCGGAGCCACGGTGGTGCGAGCGCAGGACGGCGCAGCACGGCAGGAGCCGGAAGGACGCAAGCCGGAAGCTGCAGCCAGAGGGCGGTCGCACACGAAGGAAAAACATCGAGCCGCCTGAGGTGGTGCCAGTCAGCCGAGGACGCCAGCATACCCCGCCGGAAAAGAAGAGAGAACGCACTGCCAACAAGGGTGTCGGTAGGGAAGTCCCCCCCCCCTAAAAATCTGTGGCCCTAGGTAGGTTAACTACTGCGACTATACCAGTAGCAGTACATTGTAAACCGCTCTGAGACCCATTAGGGGTCATGGGTGGTATATAAATGCAATGTAAATAAATAAATAAATACTGATCTCTCAGTCACATTGCCCAGAAAGGGTACATTAGAGACTGGGTGATAATTGGCCACATCATTCATCTGTAGGGATGTTTTTTTTAAGCGGTGGATGGATAAGTGCCTCTTTGAGTTGTCCTGAGTTAATGACTCTTTCATAACAGGCACAGAAGGTTTGGGATGGGCAAGGATCCAGGGTATAAGTAGCGGCCTTCACAGATCTCAAGATCTTGTCCATGTTCATCACAGAAACTGAGTCAAAATTATCCATAAATAGCCCAGGCAGTGTATTAGGCCTTTCTTCTGGAGTACCTATGTTACAACTGATATCCAGATCAGAGCATATCCTCAATATTTTATCAGCAAAAAACTTGGCAAAAGTGTTACACCTAATTGTCTTTTCCTGGAACATTAGAGATTCAGATTTAGGCATCAGTAGATGCTGAGCTACCTTAGAGAACTTGGATGAAAGTGAACCAGTTAATTCTGTAATAGTAGAGAAGTAACCTTTCTTTGCTTCTGTCACCACTGCTTCATAGGTCTTACAATAAGTTCTATAGCATGATCTGTCAGATTCAGTATGATTTCTCCAGCAGTGCCTTTCTAGACGTCTCCCAACCCTTTTCAGATCACTCAGCTTCATGGCAAACTAGGGAGCTGGATTTCATCCAAAGGGCGGGAGAGGTAGACGAGGGGCAACCTTGTCGACAGCTTCAAGGGCCTTCATGTTTCCACTGTGGCTTCAACAGAACACATGTTTTGAATCTTAAAATCCCCTAGAGCATTGTGGAATCTTGTAGGATTCATGAGCCTCCATGGGCATATCATTTTAACTGAGCCCTCTCTCATGCAGGGGTGGCAGACCCACATACACATTGGTTTTAAGTAGTGGTGGTCAGACCATGGTTCAGGACGAATCTCCAGCCCTGAAACCAAACCTACCCTCAAAAGATTAAGTCCAAGGCATGACTTCTTTCACGTGTTGGGCTAGTCACAATTTGGGAGAGATCCAGAGCAGTCAAAAAAGCTATAAAATCCTGGGCCAGTCCCAACAAAGTATCATCAGCATGTATGTTGAAGTTCCCCAGAACAATCAATCTAGGAGTCTCTAGCACCACAACCAACAGTACCTTCCATAAATATGTCAAATATTGCAGTTTTATAGGCTAAGTTGTAAGTGATGCATTTTGTTAAAGCCATAAAATTAGTTTGTTTGATAGAACAGTAAATATTGCATATATTTCAATTTCCCCCAAAATTTCATTTTTTGTCAAAAACAAGGAAACTTTTTTATCTGCGAACTCAAAATTTCCAGAAATTTTACATCTCTGCTTACCAGTAATTTTTAATTTCTGGACAAAGCCACCAGATATGTAGAAAGGTTCCAACATTTCCTTTATGGCATCAATACTTCCTAGAGATTGTTGGAAACATATTTGCCAACCAGCAGGGGTTAATTATCACCTATAAATAACTTCTGATTCTCTCTTAGACCAACATTGGCTGAGAACCTCAAGGGTTCTTTGAAAAAGACTTGCCCAGATTTCTTCCGGGATAGGTACTACAAGGTCTTTTCCCCATTTGTCTCTGTAAGATAAAACGTTTTCCATACACACT
>NW_015169801.1:351862-380000 GCF_001447785.1 Gekko japonicus | reverse complement strand
TATTCAAAGCTGTTGAACTGACACAATCCCATCTGAGCTTGTTTTCTTTTTTAAAAGAGTTAGATTTTCAGGCACTGAAACCATGGCACTTTTATTCCCTCCATACCTTGTCTAAAATCTGAGTGGGGTATAATTATGTTTTTCTTAATAAAGTGTATAATTCTTGTGAGGCCTTTTTCCTACCCAAATCTTAAATTTCCGAGAACCATATGATGCTGCAAATTCTTCATGTGAATTAGGGGCACAACTCTTGAGGTTGGTATTCCTAATTATTGTTTGCAGAAATCTCATACTTTTGTTAGAGCCAGGGGTATACTACTGCTACCTGGGTCTAAACCAGGGGTTCTTAACCTGTGATCCATGGATCCCTAGGGTTTCAGGAGGTCTGTGAACTGGGTGCAAAATATTATTTTTCTTTGATTTCCTTCTTGATACTATGAAAGTTGTCTTTGGAAAAAATTATTCTTTCTGATATAATATGAATTCTGTTCAGCTGTTTCTTGACACAAGACTATCTTTGTTTGGCAAAACGAGCTATGAGAGCTCTGATTCTATTTGCTAATACATACCTTTGTGAATTGCTGCTCTCAGTATCAAAATGAAAATTAAAACTGAGTGGGGGTCAAAGATGACAAACGCGTTGCCATGTCAAACAGCACTCCATGTCTTATTCAAGCCGAACAGCAGCAGCCTTCTTTCTGCAACTGACTTATGAGCAGAATTAAAGTTTGGTTTTTATTTTATTTGCACAATTTGGATTTCTTTTCTTTTTTGAAGTAGCCATTACATTAAAATAAATCATATGCAAAATTATATGTGTCTGTTTTTATGTGCATTTTCCTGGGGAGGGTCCATAGCTGTCATTAGATTCTCAAACGGTTCTATGACTCAAAAAAGAACCACTGATTTAAATATTCCTTTTTATCCCTCCATATTCAGCTACTCAGTGGTAACTATCTCCCACTTTCCCAGACAATTTTCATACAGTTATTCCTGAACCAATTTGTGAGTGCTGTTAATCTAGAGGTGTAGTACCGGTAGCTAACAGTATCTGGGGCTATCAATTCACCATTGTCCCTTATTTGCTTCAAAATTTCTTTTTGTTTCCTGTCCTCTTATAATTCCATATGAAGTTGTTACACATATTCTGAATTTAATCTAACCACATATGATGCTCTGTTAATGGAATGGCAAGGGTGATGAAAAGACTTTTGGGGTAATATTTTCATTTTAATTACTGTGCCTATCCAAGACAAATTTTATTTAGAGCAGTTATGAAGCTCTTCTCGATTTCTGAACAGTTGGGTCCAAATTGTACTGCATCATTAGGTCCAGTTTCTCTGGAGAAACAATACCCAAGTGTGATGCCCCTTTCCACTCACACAGAGTTTCTACCACTGTCAACAGCCTCTCTCAGGTTCAGGGTACATGTAAGTCAGGACATCACACTCGCCATCCTTCTCTCTTTTAAAATATAGAGAGAGCCTTGACCATTTCCCCTCTCTCACTCACAGAGACATCTGCAGACAGGATACCCAGCCCCCTTCAAGAAGAGGCCCTCAGTTACATAGAGTTGTTGGGCTTGGGGGCTCAAACATGCTCCCATTCACATGCTGCCATCATTTATTCATATCCTATAATACATATATAGACCGAGATACATAGATACCGAGATATAAACTGAGTCCCTTAGACTCGTGGCCCATAGGGTTAAACAAAAGAAGAAGTTAACTTTTATTTATGGTATTAACACTGAAGAAAGTATGGTAGAAGTCACAACATTTAGCTTCAACTGAACTTTTGAACTGTTGTCCTGTCCCGACAGCTGGGATCCTTTGGTTATGAATTGACTGTTTTCAGCCTGCCAGAAGCAGCTTTTCTCCACAGTTTTACTTAGCAAGATACAGTCTTTCCCCTACCAACTCCCTAGCTGTCAACTCCCAATTGGTCTGTATGGAAGACAGATATTATTAGATACTTGGTGTGATGGACAGGCTAGAGCCACATATGTTATCCTCCTCTTCCACCTCAATTCCTAATTGCACTCATCTGACATGATTCACCTTATAACCTGAAATGTTGCCAAACCTGCCCAACGTCTTAGATTGGCAACAGATTTAAATTCCTGCATCATAAATACAACATCAGCATAGAGTAGCAATTTTGTGGCTGTTCATAAAACTTAAGTCCCCAGTGCCATTATTTCAACAGCCAAATTGAATAGCAGAGGAGAAAGAGGACATCCCTGTCCAGCTCTCCATGCAACTGACAATAGGAAGAGTAATTACCATTACTAATTTTCTTAGCTCTGGGGAATCTGTATGACATGTTAACCCATTTGCAAAATGACTGCCCCAAGCCAAAAGCTACCAGAACTTCCTGCAACTATAACCAATCCTGTGAAATGCTTTTTCAGCATCAATGAAATAAAGCACCGGGTCTTTTGATCCAATTAAATTAATTAGATTAGAAAATCATCTTACATTCCATACCATCAACCTTTCTTTTATGAAGCCTTTGGTCAATTCCCATATAGCTACCTAAAAAAACGATACTGATGTTAAACTCTTATAATCGCTGTTTAATAATGATATAGGTCAATATATGACATCCTGGGGTTTCCCCCTTCAGAATTAAAATTATATTAGCATCTGCTTAGGCTTCTGAAGGAATTCTTGTATTTTGCATCTATCTATAAACCTTCTCCGGGCATGAAATTATATCATCCAATGAGTTTTGTAAAACTCCTTTGTAGGTCTGTCAGATATTTACATCTTTTAAGATTCCTGATTGCTTCTTTTGTCTCCATTTTAGAGACTAGTTTATCTAAGAAATCGCCATGTTCTGTTATTAGTTTTGGAATTGTAATATTACTTATATAAATGCTCTTTCCTTCCATATTTCTGGTCTATATTCTGCATAAAGATTTTCAAAGAAGTGTTTTAAATTCAGTAATTTCTTGTTTTAATCTGGGTTATTACCCCATTAACATCTTTAATCTTTAATTTTTAATCACTTAACTGTGCTGAAGTTTCTCTCATTTATTGCCAAATTCAAAAATAGTTTGTTTAGCACTAAGTAAGGACCTTGCTGTTAAATGTGCATCTTGTAACTTCAATCCATCCTTTACTAATTCCAATTCATATTTATTGTTATCCAACTTGGTTAGTTTATGTCTGTTCTCCTTTTCTTTAAGTTTATTAACAATTTCCTTCCCTGTTTGTGTCTCTTTTTTAACATAACCTGCTTGAGTGATTTTTAAAAAAACAACCACTTCTAATATTACATTTTAAATTAATCCCAAACCATGTATCCAAAATCCTGTGTAACATTTATCTGGAAAAAGGATATAAACCCCACGTTTGATATCTTAACTCGTTTAATTTTCACTGTTCTTTAAGGTGAAATGCTAATATAACTGATATATTTCAGCATTTATCATAGGGCCTTCACTGTGTTTGTTCATCATTTCTAAAGATACAAACACAGTTTATTTGAGAATGTGTGTTTTGTAGGATTGCCAGCTTCCAAGTGGAGCCTGGGGATCTCCCACTTTTACAACTGATCTTGAGCTGACAGAGATCAGCTCTCCTGGAGAAAATGGCTGCTTTGAAGGCTGGACTGTATGGCCTTGTACCATGCTGAGGCCCCTCCTCTCCCCAAACCCCGCCCTCTCCCGGATCCACCCCCAAAGTCTGCAGGTATTTTCCAACCCAGACCTGGCAACCCTAGTGTTTTGCCTATGGAAAAAGTATAATCTTCATGTGTTCAAAATTTGCATCAATATAGATTAACATATTTCTTTTAGCCAATCTTCAGATTTTTCAGGAATTTTATTATAACCTAGGTTTGAATCAAATTCAAACCAGTGACTTTCACTCGCTGAGAATGCCCCAGCAAGTCACTTCTGTTCATGAAATGGAATAATAAATATTGTTTACATATACATCTATTTCTGAATCAGTCATGGCCCTGTTATGCCATCCAAGAATTCTTCTAATCCACTGGTCTGATTTCTGAGTGGCCTCATAGATATGCACACTACATTACAACTTTTGTTCATCCTTGAAAATAGGTCTATGACCTAAAATCCATAATATAGGCTTTTCTTGTGAGAAAATGGATTGTGTGTGCAAGCTGGGAATGGCCTATGAATATACCCTTCAGGGCTCTTTTTGTAGAAAAAGCCCAGCAGGAACTCATTAGCATAATAGGCCACACCCAACAGCAAAACTCATTAGCCTATTAGGCCACACACTGACATCACCGCTCATTAGCACATTAGGCCACACCCCCATGTTACCAGAAATGTGGTCATCCAGCCACACCCACCTTTCCCTTATTCTGTTTACCTTGTTTGTTGTCAAACCAGGGCTTTTTTTGTAGCAGGAACTCCTTTGCATGTTAGGCCACACACCCCTAATGTAGCCAATCCTAATTAGTTTCTGCTGTTGGGTGTGGCCTATTACGCTAATAAGTTCCTCCTGGGTGTGGCCAACTCAGGAGCCAGCCGGAACTCCGTTCCTGTGCGTTCCTGCCCAAAAACAGCCCTGCCCTTTGTGGTGTATAGTGTACTACATTTGCAAAATGGAGTTTTGAAGGAGAAACCAATAAAAAAGTAAGCAGAGATGGAAGCATAAGTGAGAAGAAAGTGACACTGTGTCTTATAAGTCAAGGAAAAGAGTTAGCAAGAAACAAGTCACAAAAGATGTGATGGAATGATGCTGTAGTTGATAGGACTGAAAATATTATTTTACCAGTAACCCTGTGTGCCCTGTCAACTGAGATATGGGTGTCCTGACTAGGGTTGCAGAAACAGAAAACTAGGTTTCTGTCCTTGGAGCAACCCCCCCCCAACAATCCCCCCCCAAACCCAACACAAAATCCTAATATTAAGTCATCCACTAACATTTTATAATGTTAGTTTTATAACATTATATGTAATGTTAGTTGAAAATGTTACTTGAAAAACAGCAGAATTGCTCCACCCAATTGGCAAAAAAAAAGCTTTAGCAGTTGTTGGCTCTTTATATGTACAGTGCAGTAATTAAATATAATAATTTGGACTGTGTTGAAGTGACCGTGTATATAAATGTGTTTGCCATCTGCTTGAATGAGTACTGGCCTATAATATCCACAGTGATTTATTTTTTTTTACTGTGTGACTGAACAACAACAACAACAAATTCAGGCTGTGGGTGATGGCTTGAATACTAAGGATTTATGAAAAGGGTGATTCTATCCTTTAAAAAAAATCATGTCCTGAAAAATTGTAGCTTTGTAATTTTGAATTGAGATAATATACTTGACAGCAATATACTTGACAGCAAACTCCTCTTGTTTTGAAGAAGTCCAAAAGTTATGGATCCCCGCTTGCGGGGAGGGCGGGGTATAACTATAATAAATAAATAAACTCATTGACCTTCCATGTGAAATTTAAACAGATAATTGCCTTCTTAAACGTATTTGAAACTATTCATGATGTTTATAAACACCTTTGCAAGACATTTTCTGTGAATCTAGCTTTCCATGTTAATGTGAACAAGATCTTGAGTATATCTTCTGCCCAACTGCAATTATTAGTGTTTCCTCCTTTTTGATGGCTGTGATGAAATAGTTTTGTGTATTTTATACAGATCGAGTGCTGGTTCGAATAAAGGACCTGACAGAAGAGAAGGCTGATGAAGTTGTTTGGGTTCGTGGCAGGATTCATACAAGCAGAGCGAAAGGTAAGATGTTTGGACTGGACTGTATATGCACGTGTGCTGTGTGGAGATCCCCCCCCCACAGTCAAAAGATTTGAGTACCCTCCTTGTCATGTTACCTTCAACGGCTGCTCTTGATCATTTGCAGTCCACCTCCCACACACACTGTAAAGAGCCCTGCAAGAATTGCTTTCAAGTAAGCAAACCCACCTGCACTGTTAAGCAGCAGGTTGAACTGTTTGCTTGTATGCAGACTGGCTGATGGGAAATACTTCAGCTGCTACTTAACATGTTAGGCTGGAACTGTTCTTGGGAAGAAGACAGACATGTTAGGCTAGAACTGTCCTTAGCAAGGAGATGGACTGAAGGGGGGGGGGAATCAAGTGGTAGCACGTGAACATTGCCTAGCAGCAGAACTGCTCATGGATACGTGCCATCTGCTTCTTGATGTGGCATCTCTTGGGAAGTTTTCTCAAGGGGAGAGTCTCCCAGCATGCCACTTTGAGTATCAGTCATGGACATTTGCTAGGGAGTGGGCTTTCTCACAGATAGGTGAAACAGAATATTAGTTTGTTTTGTAAGTATATGTGTTTGTAGATAGGCACTCAAGTTTGAATCTTTTAAAAAAGCAATTTATCTTTCTGGAAAGGCACTTAAACTAGACAAAATTTAAGAATCTTTTGTCACTGGTGTAAGACATCCATAATAAACTGCCTGCATGTTATATAATCCCGGTGTCTCTTAACTTTTTATGAGCTTAGTGTCCTGGATTGCTCTGAAGTTTTTCATGAGTATTATACATTTTAAATGCCCTTAAAGTACCACTTAGAAGTAAAATTGAAACCATGAAGCCATGCAGAAGTTTCAGTCATCAGGCACTCTAGAATTTCTTTACTCAAGCCGGATAATCAGAATATGGCTAACTTGTATTGCATCATGTGTTCTAAAGCAAATAGAAAACTCTGGAACGAATTGTGCTTTCGTGATGACATGAACTAAATATTTCAGTTCATTTGTTCTAAAAATGGGGAATTGCTTTTACAGTGGCCTCAAAGAAAACGGCTCTCTGAGCTTTGAGCTCTGTGGCTCGACTCATTCATACAGAGCCACCTGTCAGTCATTTTTCTTCACTGTGGATGCCCAGGTTCTCTGGGAGATCAATTTCCAGTGCACAGACTTAAGCAGGTTTTGACCTCTTCAGGTGACATCAAAGACTGACAGCTGTTCTGTTGACTTGAACTTTACTCGCCTCACAGGCATACTAGTTTTCTCTGGAACATAAAAAAAATTCTTGGAATAAAATGATACGACAGCAACCTAAGAAACTGTGCTCAGTCTCAAAATCTTTGTCTCTTTAATGCACTTGACTGTAACACTTTTGTTGGGGGGTGGGTTTCGCAGTTAGGGAGAAAAGGACACTAAATCCTTTGGCTGATTCAATTAGTATTTAGTTTTAGCTTCATCTTGTTGCAGTCTGGGTTAGGAAGTTATGACTGAAGAGCATCAAATTTACATATATTAGTAAAACTGAAATTTGAATTTAGAAGCTTTGTTGAATCTCCAGAGTCAGATACATGAAAGTTGACAGTCATATGAATGTGATTGTCAGCATTCATTTGTGAATATCTGAAACATGAGGTAATTATCTAATTTTCAAAATCCATGAAATACATTTAGATTGATGTAATTGAGATTAATGTTAATAAATGGAAATTTTGGACATTCAGTGTAACGTATATTTCCAATCAAGATGTCTTGTGGTTTAGATGTAATCATTACTCCTTAATCCATATATTTTGTGTTTTGAAGAGTATAAAACTCTGTGTTGGTATTTTTTCAGGGTGTTCTTTTCTTTGTGTTTTAAAGATGTGTTAACTGTTATCTATGAAATGATATAGGCCACTTGTGTGGGCTGCTAAGAGGACAAAGGGGAGGGGTGGAGTCATCAAGAATTAAAATGAAGACCATACTTGAATAAATAGTCTTGTCAACTTTGAGGAGAAAATCAAGTTCCATACTTTTTGTTTGACAAATCTGTGTCAGAACAAAGTGGAATGGATTGCAGCTGAGGCACCTAGGTATGGCCTTGGCCGTGACTGATGCTGGCCTCCTCCACTGTCTACAGGAGTCAGGACTGGACATAATGACAATGCTTACATGGTACTTTACATGGCTACCCCATGTTTAGGTATTGTTATGGAATTAATTGTTGTGCCTTGTGCCTTCATCCCACATTCCACATTATTGGCTGCTACAGGGTGTATAGTGTGCGTATATAGGAATGTCTCCCATTTCAGTATCTGCACATTATTGCAGACAAGGGCTGTCCTTGAAAAGTGTTCAGAAACGTCAGTTGGTACAGAACGCTGCACACAGGATGTTGTCTGGAGTGGGTTGTAGGGACCAGATCACTCATAAGAACATAAGAGATGCCAATGTTGGATCAGGCCAAAGACCCATCCAGTCCAACACTCTGTGTCACACAGTGGCCAGAAATACCAGTGCCATCAGGAGGTCCACCAGTGGGGCCAGGACATTAGAAGCCCTCCCACTGTTGACCCCCCCCCAAGCACCAAGAAGACAGAGCATCACTTGCCCCAGAGTCTGTATCTATACCTTGTGGCTAATAGCCACTGATGGACACTCCAGTTTTGGCCCACATATACTGGCTTCCAGTTGTTTCTAGGCACAGTTCAAGGTGCTGGTCTTGACTGTCAAAGCTCTATGTGGTTTGGGACTTCAATACCTGAAGGACTGCCTAATCCCTTAGAAACCTGCCTGATGATTACGGTCATCTTCGGATGCCCCTGCCTTCTGAGATTAGGTGGGTGGCAACCCGGAAGTGCCTTCTTTATCATGGCACCAAAGCTCTGGAACTCTCTCCTCAGGGAGATTCATCTGTCCCCTTCTGTTGCCGTCTTCCACCAGCAGGTGAAGATGTTCTTGTTCATTTGGCATTCCCTCAGTGACCCCTCCTTCCTAACCAATGTTTTATGTTTTGTATTTATTTTAACTATTTTACATGTATTTTAACTCTGTTTAACTCTTTTTAAGGTTGTTTTAATTAGGTATGTTTGGGAGTTGGGTTTAGTTTAATGGTTTTATGATATATTTTACATGTACTAGCCTGATACCCGTGCTTCGTTCTGTAAATCCAGTTATAATACTGATGATGTGAAGGTTGAAAGGTAACATTTGTTGTAGGGATTCTAATGGAGAAGATTGTAGTGTAAAGGATGAAGCGAGACATACGCACTGGTTTTTTTCTCTACCGAAGGACCTCTCTGTAGACCACAGTGGTGGTTCTGCCCTCAGTTGCTAGGATCACCAGGCTGCTTGGTGAGCTCACTCTGGAGCAGGCTCCTAGAAAGTTCCTTTACTATCTCCCCATGAACATTCATGAACTCAATTGCCATGCTGGCTGTTATGAGAAATGTATATTCAGAAGTCTTGAATTGCTGATTTCTGTAACTGTCCTCAACTGTCTGCAGTCTCTTTTAACTGTGTTTTTACCTCAGAACATTGAGATCCACAGCTGAGGAATCAGAGGGTGGTGGGTGCAAGCAGGCAGGTTGTACCTCAGAACTCTGAGCTACACAGTTGACCAATGGGGGGGGGGGGTAAAGAGGCAGCAGCTTGCCAGGCACATGGAAAACAATCAGGGGAACACATTTTGCCCCTTTTTATCCCCTTATGGGTCGTGTTTCTCAGAAAACTCTTCATAGTGGGGGTTGACGTCATGGTAGGAATGCACTCCCCTTATTTTGGGTTTCTTGGTGCAGGGATTTGGCTTGGGCATTGAATTTGGGGGGGGGGTGCAGGGCATTCTTTTGTCTCTTTTTTTATAAAAATGCTTCTCATTTATGTTACATTTTAAGAAGTGGGACATAACTACGTATTCAAAACAACATCTGAGCAATCAGATATTGAGCAAGTTCATATGAACCAATTTTCTAGAACCCACATTGTGAGAAGTTAAATAATCTAATACAGGAAACCACTTTTCTACAAATTTGGGGTATATTTCCATAGTGGGTAGGGGTGTGGGTAAGCTGGGCCAGCAGCATCGCTAAGGTGATCCTGCTGGGGTGGCCTCCCTGATGGATTAAAGTACCCTGGCTCTGCTCCTAAACCTGAGAAACACCTGCCTGTCTGGTGTAAGGGGGGGATTGTGTTTAAAGGCATCAGGGAGGATGGGCAAGCAGAAGTGCTAAGGAAATTCTGCTAAGCCTCCCTGATGGCTTTAAGAACTCCACGCCCCTTCCAACCCTTGACAGACAGCTGTCTCTCAGATGTAGGAGGGGTAGCGTGTCTGAAGGCATCGGGGAGGCTGGGCCAGCAGGAGATGCTGCTTGGGCAGCCTCCCCAATGGATTTCAATGCTCTGCCCCTGCTCCTGCACCTGACAGTCAACCGCTTGTCAGGTGGAGGAGGGGTGTGGGAGTGTGTCTAAAGCCACTGGAGAGACTGGCCCAGCAGCATTGCTAAGGTGTTTCTGCTCAAGCAGCCTCCCTGATGGATTAAAGTACTCTGGCCCTGCTCCTGTACCTGACAGACACATGCCTGTCTGGTGTTGGGGGGGAGTGTGTTTAAAGGCGTCAGTGAGGCTGGGCCAGCAGCAGCGCTAAGGCAATCCTGCTGAGCAAGCCTCCCTGACAGCTGTAAGCATCCCACCCCCTCTCCTATACCTGACAGGCAGCTACCTGTCCAGTGTAGGAGGGGAAGGGGTATTGCAAGCCATTGTGGAGGCTGGGCTGGCTCCCTGATGGCTTTAAGCACCCTGCTGCTGCACCTGACAGACAGCCGCCTGTCAGGTGTAGGAGGTGGGGTGTGTGTTTGAAGCCACGGGAAGGCTGGGCCAGCAGCACTGCTGCCCCTCACAGGTGGTTAGCCATTCCTGATTTCCTCAACTGTCATCAGCTCTCTGCAGTCTCCTGTAACTTTTTACCTCAGAACTCTGAGCTCTGCAGCTGACCAATCAAAAGGTGGGGGGTGCAATCAGAAGGTGGGGGGTGCAAGGAGGCAGTAGCCTGGCAGCCACATAGGAAGAAGAAGGAGAAGCGATTGGATTTATACCCCGCCCTTCGCTACCCAAAGGAGTGTCAGAGCGGCTTAGAAACTCCTTTCCCTTCCCCTCCCCACAACAGACACCCTTTGAGGTAGGTGGGGCTGAAAGAGCTCTGACAGAAACTGCTCTTTTTCAAGGACAGCTGTGCCAGAACTATGGCTTACCCAAGGTCATCCAGCCAGGTGCGAGTGGAGGAGTGGGGGAATCAAACCCGGTTCTCCCAGATTAAAGTCAGCGCACTTAACCACTACACCAAACTGGCACCAAACTATACCAAGCAATGGGGGGGAGCACATTTTACCCCTTTTGACCCCCCTAGGGGTTGAATTTCTAAAAATCCCTTCTTAGTGAGCATCTACGCCATGGTAGGAGCGCTCTCCCCAAATTTGGTGTTTCTAGGTCCAGTGATTTTATGGTGAGGGGACTTCCTTTTATATAGAGAGATGTGTTAAATTGCTAGCCACCTTGGTGGCCCTTGTAAGGACAGAAAAGTGAGATACAAGTTTTGTTAATAATAATAATGATGATGATATTATTTAACAGAGGGTTACTGCTTTATGGAAACCTGCATTTATAACTGTACCAAGTTCTACCCACGGTCTTGAAGCACCTTATTACTTGTGTAGGAAAGTACTTTGTCATTATAAACCAGAACAAAACTGAATCAGTTACTGTTCATAGAAGAGGTATAATATGAGTAGAGAATTTAAAGGGTTAATCGATAGATTTTCTTTATCTAATAAAGTGGGATCCCACCTATGGTTTCCTCAAGCACAAGGGAGGAGTGGCTGCAGTTACACGCGCAGTTTGTGGTGCTATAGTGGCATTACCTGAGTGGAATAAATGGGCCCGTCCAGACGAGGACATCTGCGTCCCGTGGCACAGTCGTCGGCAGCCCATGCTGTTCTGCAATAACTGTTCCAGAATAAACAGATACTAGGGAAAGTCCAATATTAACGGATTGTTCATGATTCCTTCTGGGTTTTCCAAAGTCTCCTGCAGCAAAAGGAGCCCAGAAGGGACATCTGAATTTGCAGATCCATTTCCGCCACTGTTTATGCGCATCCATCCGCCTCCATTTAAATAAAACCCACCCTTACAGCTCGTCCTGTGGTTGAAGCACAACACTAATGTGGGTGTTCCCCCATGGGACGGCCATGCGGATAACTTGCCACAGGGTGTGCAGTCTGGATGAAATGCTCTGCTGCACTTTGAACCGGTACAATTTGAGGCACCACCATACCATGCCAAACCACCAGTGCATAGCCACCGGATTTTCTGAATGGCCCTAGGGTAGGGGCTACTTCTCAGCCTCCACTAGCTGATTGTGCAGGTAAATTGAATGTGCCGGTAAACGCACTTTTGTGCAGGTAAATGTACTGCTTTGGCCTCCATGAAGAAGGGGTGGAGTTAAAATGTGGGAAATTTCTCATGTTAAGGTGAGCTGTGTGTTTTCTCTCCAACAAGGTTGAAACCTAGACAACTCTTCTTGCAAAGAGAAATATAGAATAATTAATGTAAGACAGCTTCTTTTGATTGACAAGGTTTTGACATAACCTTATTGTCTAATATCTGGGTCATTTCTGTAGTGATAACACTGCTATAAACCAAACAACCTACTTTTTTAAAGCCCTAAAAATGCTTCTTAGGTACACACAGTGGGATTTTTTACATTCCCTTAGGATTTCTCTCTTCTTCTGAGCAGTATGCCAGTCCGTGCTATACCACAGTCTGATTTTTATCATGACTCAAAAGAGGTGGAAAGGGCCTGCCGTTCAAGCAGCACAAGTTCAGATTTGCCCTTGTGGTGCAGAACTTTTGGGGGTTTGTCAACTACCTGGCATAACCCATAGTGGACAATTTATACAAAGCCCTTCTGTTCCCATTCTGTTTTTCAGCTTGCTGCATATGCCAGTAAATCTGAAATTAGTTTTTAAAGGATGTTTTAAAGGCTGCACGTGCCCATCTGTATTCTTCACTGTGTGATTGTTTTACGCTCTGGCTTCATCATAAAGCCATTCAAAAAAACTTATTTTTGTATTCATTCAGAAAGATCCCGAGTAACTTGTCCTAACTGCACCTGCATTGTTCCTTCCTCTTTCTTTTCAGGGAAACAGTGTTTCTTAGTTCTACGTCAGCAGCAGTTCAATGTCCAAGCTCTGGTGGCTGTGGGGAGCCATGCAAGTAAACAGATGGTAAAGTTTGCTGCCAAGTAAGTATGCAATTATATCCTGTTATCACAGTAAACAATGGTGGGAACCCTTGCTCCCAGGGGTTGGGACCATTTTCACACATCAACATAATGCTGTGTTTGTTTTTAAAAAGGAGTTATTTAAATTGTCATTTCACTACAGTGCTGCTGAATGCCTGATACTTACAAAAGATCAAATGGAACACAGGCTTGAAATTCATTCTTAGCTGCCAAGGAGCATTCTGTCGGCAGACAGCTTCCATTTACTTTCAGGCTAGCTAGCAGAAAGGTTGGCAGGCTGAACTTGGAGACGTTTTGTTGCATGGGGGGGGGGGCAGTGAAAGCACAGCTGTTTTTTTCTTAAATATTGGATCTTCACTGTGTAATGTTCTGACGAATGAAAATACAAAAAAAAAGAAGGAGGAGGTCAGTATTGTAATTCTTTTTCCTTGGACTGAAAAGTGTTAAAAACATAATTTGTCCTTAGTCTTACTGTCACTAAAAAGTGTTTTGTTTTTGTTTTCTCCTCCAATTTTTACTTTTGTTTGAGCACGAACATACTCAAAGCTGCTTGTTTAGTCAACAATTTTCACTGTGTTCAGTACCGATTAAAAGGTTCCAAACAGTTGTCACTTTTAAAAAGAAGGTATCTTATCCAAGGTAGGCTGAATATTATCTGGGGGGAAAGTCCTGGATCACAACAAACTATGGCAGGTCCTTAAAGAGATGGGAGTACCAGACCACCTCACATGTCTCTTGAGAAACCTGTATAAGGGCCAAGAAGCGACAGTTAGAACCGGATATGGAACAACTGATTGGTTCAGCATAGGAAAAGGAGTACGACAAGGATGTATACTGTCACCTTGCTTATTTAATATATATGCAGAGTACATCATGCGAAATGCTGGCCTGGATGAATCACAAGCGGGAATTAAGATTGCTGGGGAAAAGATCAACAACCTCAGATATGCAGACGATACCACTCTGATGGCAGAAAGTGAAGAGGACCTCAAGAGCCTCTTGCTCAGGGTAAAAGAGGAGAGCGCAAAAGTGGGCTTGAAGCTCAACATCAAAAAAACTAAGATCATGGCATCCGGCCCCATCACTCCTTGGCAAATAGAAGGGGAAGTCGTGGAAGTAGTGACAGACTTCACGTTCCTGGGATCCCAGATCACCGCAGACTGTGACTGCAGCCATGAAATTAAAAGACGCCTGCTCCTTGGGAGGAAAGCGATGGCGAACCTAAACAGCATGATAAAAAGTAGAGACATCACCCTGCCAACAAAAGTCCACATGGTCAAATCAATGGTATTCCCAGTAGTCATGTATGGCTGCAAGAGTTGGATTATAAGGAAGGCCGAGCGCCGAAGAATAGATTCTTTTGAACTATGGTGCTGGAGAAGATTCTTGAGTCCACTGGACTGCAAGAAGATCACATCAGTCAATCCTAAAAGAAATCAACCCTGACTGTTCCCTGGAAGGCCAGATAATGAAACTGAAGCTCAAATACTTTGGCCACCAAATGAGAAGGGAGCACTCACTGGAGAAGACCCTGATGCTGGGAAAGATTGAAGGTCAAAGAAGACAGGGACGGCAAAAGATGAGATGGTTAGACAGTGTCATAGATGCAACGAACATGAAATTGAGCAGACTTCAAAAGACGGCGGAAGACCGGAAGGCCTGGCGTGATCTGGTCCATGGGGTCGCGAAGAGTCGGACTCGACTGTGCGACTGAACAACAACAACAATTAATGTCTTCCAGTAAAGCTGAAATTATACAGCCCCCATCCGGTCAAGTCTCTTGCCTCCAAATCAGAGTTTAGAGGACAGTTCTTGGTTACTACAGTTATTAGTTACTACAGTCATCCCAATTAGCCTGCAACAACTGAAAGTCATCCAAGCAAGTGCAACCAGACGGTTCTGTAGGAACATATTACACTTCTATGCATCCAGAATGTAGTCTTAAGCTGGATCAGATATGAGCCATTTTTATCAGCAAAGTGTGTGAAAAATGCCCTGACCTGGATGGCCCAGGGCTAGCCCGATCTTGTTGGATCTTGGAAGCTAAACAGGGTCAGCCCTGGTCAGTAGTTGGACAGGAGACCACCAAGGAAGTCCACAATTGCTGCACAGAGGCAGGCGATGCCAAGCCCCCTCTGCTCCTTTCTTGCGTTGAAAACCCTATAGAGTCAGCATAGGTCAGCTCTTTCCACCACGGTTTGGGAAAGTAAGCCAAGATTATCTGTCGGGGTTTGCTGTTCTTCACCCTGGTTGCCTGTATTCTTTCTTTTTCTGTTCCTTACTGCTCCAAATATTTGTATGTATGCCTTTTTCCTGTTGTTAAGGTTAAAGCAGTGAGAATTATTAGGCTACTTATTGTACTTTTTAAATATTCTTAATTGAATTTCAGTTCTGATCCCTTGTGTGGCAAGGGGGCATTCTTAGGTAATCTAACAGAAATATTTATCTAATTTTAGTACTTCCACATTTAGAATGTGGGTGCACCTCCATGGCAAGACTGTGTTCAGTGTGACATGCTTGAGATACTGTTGTTCTGTCTCTTGAACAGCCTTCGTGCCTAGAGAATGAAGTCCTGGTCTAGATAAACACTGCAAGCACGAACATGGTGATATGATGCAGAAGGAAAGAGATGCATTGCTCACATTGGAAAAGTTCAAAATGGCCCAAATATTTCTTCTGCTGTCATAAATTCAAGCTGCTGGGAAACAACACCCGGTGCAGTAGTGTTCACTGCTAGCACTTACTATAGAATGGCATTTACAGGTGTTGGTATAAATTGCTCTGTTCTTTTAACAGTTTAAAGGTCCAGTTTTGTTGTCGCTTTCAGATAACTTAATTGGAGAAAAGGTGGTGTCTTGTCTTCAGTTTGTTCTCTCTACTTGGTCTCCTTAGCTCTTTGGCTTCTACTGTGTTGTGAAGTCAATCCTTGATTGACCTTTCTAATGGCTTCAGCATCTCTTTTCAGCTTCTGTGATCTTCTGTATACCAGGCATCTACTATTTTATCTCCTGTTCCAGTCTATGTTCTGGAGCCTTTTCTAACAAAGCTGTGTATTTTGCTTCTAATTATTAATTTGTCATCTCTGTGGGCCCTTTTTGTAGCAGGAACTTCTTTGCATATTAGGTGACGCACCCCTAATGTAGCCAATCCTCCGAGAGCTCCTCTTACAGGGGCTACTGTAAGCTCTTGGAGGACTGGCTACATTAGGGGTATGTCGCCTAATATGCAAAGGAGTTCCTGCTACAGGCAATTTTTTTGGCTGTCTGTTTCTCAGAATGTTTTTTCCTAACGCAGAATGTATTCTACTTAAACACCACGTGCCAACCTAGCAGTTCGAAAGCAAGAAATTGCAAGTAGATAAATAGGTACCACTTCGGTGGGAAGGTAACAGCGTTCCGTGTGCCTTGGTGTTTAGTCATGCCGGCCACATGACCACGGAAACGTCTTCGGACAGCGCTGGCTCTTCGGCTTTGAAACGGAGATGAGCACCGCAACCCTAGAGTCGGATTCGACTGGCTTTCGAGCAAGGGAACCTTTACCTTTACCTATGCTTTGTAGGAGACTTTAACACTGATGCAAACAAAAACCTGCCGTACTTTTCAGTAAATAGCAAGATGACAGTTCTTGTTTTCAATATTAACTCAGAATGATTACTTCCTTTTCCCCTCCTACTGTTGCTAACATGGATTAGAGTCTACTTTTCCTATATTTAACTCAACATGTAGATGAAACAGCTATAGGCCTTGCAAAGTAACATCAAATGTATTGACTCATGTCATTATTTGAATAAGTGGAACGTATCTGGTATGAAACTCTGCAAGTAGTATAAATTATAGATTTTATTATCTATTTAATATTTTCCCCTGCCTTTCTTCTTGGCAGATAGTGGTTCTCAGGCCATCCTGTCCAAGACAGTTACCTGGTCTAGATTGGCTGAGCTTCAGCAAAATCATTCTCTGGGGGTTCTGACTGTACTAATAGATGACACACTGGGGAATTTCACATTACCCAGTTTCATCCGGTTTCAAGCCGGTAATCATCCGTTTTGAAGTAAACTGGTACAGGGCTGCCATTTCACACATGGCTTGCCCCTACCGGAAATGAGCCAGATCAGAAGCAGTTTGGCATTTCAGACTTGCACCGCTTTGTTTTCCTGCCATTTTCTTCCCGCGCGGGTGATCGATTTTTTTTAAAAAGTTCGATTTATAGCGTTATAGCGATATAACGCTATACCGGAACTCCAAACGATCGCAATAGCGATCCCATTGGAGTTTGAAGTTCCGTTATAGCGATATAACGCTATAAATCAAACGTTAAAAAAAAGAGCGCACGGGCGAAAAACGGCGGGGGAAAAGCGTAACAAAATTGGGAGAGGGAACTGAAGACTACTCGGAAGCGGTTGACAGGTAAAACGCTTCAGTCCCGGTTCCTAAACAGGACAGAAGCTTTTGTGTATGAAATGGCAAATACATTCCGGTAGGGAACTGATTCTCAAATGGGTTCTGTCTGAAATGACAGACCAGAACCCGTTTAAGAACCGGTTCCCTACCGGGAGATATCGCCTGTCTGTTTCTTGTTGCCCTTTATGGCCAATCAAATAAATGTATTATTTTTTGAAAGGGAAGAAATTTTCCTGTTAATTTCCTTTATGAGCTCTAAATCTATGTACAAAAATGGGTGCTTAAACAAATTAGCAAATCTATGTGAAATGAAAGTGTACCTGTTTACCTGCAAGTAACAGACTTCAATGGCTTTTATTCCCAAGCCTCTGCGTAGGTTTTGTTGTCTGTGATCATAATCCTGGCATCTTTTCTCCTTGTGTGTTTGCGCTTGGGCATACTCAGTGAGGCTTTGGCTTGGATCTCACTTGAAATGTCCATGGATAAAAGGATTTTCGTCCATGGAGCCCAACTTTCTCACCTCTTCCTGCTGCAGCTCAAATTCCCCCATATGATGCTGACGAGAGACCTCCAGAATAGTTTGGGGGAGTTTGAAGTCTGCCACAGAGGGGAATGAGTGAAAATTGTCCTCTTCTTCCTGTTGAATCTCTAGGCAGGATCCAACCCTTTGATTGTAACCGCAGGCTTACCTTGTGCACAGTTCCCAAATCTATATGTCGGAACTCCCATAACTTTGAAAAACAGCTCATCTTGTGGGCGTGTAGAACCTAGTGGCATGGTTCTCTGTGTTTTTGAGTCTACCTCAACTTGGGCCTCAGTTCTCTGATAGAAAGACTTGCTTTTAAAAATAACCCATTATGTTTATAATAGAAAAAGAAGTTTGAACAAGTGTAGTGTTTGGACAAGTATAATCTGTCTTAAGAGGAAATCAATCTAATTAAAGCTGTCTTACTGTTTTACCATCTTTCTGTTTAGTTTGCTTTAAAATAGGAGAATTAAATAAACTGTTCAAGAATACTATGAATCTGGATGTTGAGTAGGTTTTATCATATTTTAATTGAATTTCTGTGGCTTGATGTATATGTATATGAATCAGAGGTGTTGCCTTTGGTTCATATATTTTGGGTCTCTAAACTTTTAAAATATTTTTAAAATATTTTAATGGAGCTGCGGTGGCTCAAGTGGTTAAGACGCTGAACTGCAGGCTGTGGAAGGATAGTAGTTCAGCAGTTCAAGACCCGGATGCCTCATGATGGAGTAAGCTCCCGTCTCTAGTTCCAGCTCCTGCCAACCTAGCAGTTAGAAAGCAAGAAATTGCAAGTAGATAAATAGGTACCACTTCGGTGGGAAGGTAACAGCGTTCCGTGCGCCTTGGTGTTTAGTCATGCTGGCCACATGACCATGGAAACGTATTCAGACAGCGCTGGCTCTTCGGCTTTGAAACAGAGATGAGCGCCGCAACCCTAGAGTCGGATTCGACTGGCTTTCGAGCAAGGGAACCTTTATCTTTAAACTTTTTAATGGAATACATCCAAGAACAGTTGTGAGCATCTGGTTATATGAGAAATATATCTGTCATCTATGGAAAGAACCTAAGCGCACCTGAGGTGACACCAGCTCTTGCCAATTTTTTGTAAAATTTCCCACAGTGGAAGAAATAATAGTTCCTCTTTTTAGCGTTGGCACATAACAAAAAACTTTCATAACTTTTTATGGGGTAAGGATTTATGTGTTCTCATTGCACACAAAAGAGTTTTCACAGGCTGGTTTACTCTTTGAGGAGCTGCGGTGGCTCAAGTGGTTAAGACGCTGAACTGCAGGCTGTTCAAGGTCGGTAGTTCAGCAGTTCGAGACCCGGGTGCCGCATGACAGAGTGAGCTCCCGTCTCTGGTTCCAGCTCCTGCCAGCCTAGCAGTTCGAAAGCAAGAAATTGCAAGTAGATAAATAGGTACCACTTCGGTGGGAAGGTAACAGCGTTCCGTGCGCCTTGGTGTTTAGTCATGCCGGCCACATGACCACGGCAAAGTCTTCGGACAGTGCTGGGCCTGGAAACGTCTTCGGACAGTGCTGGCTCTTCAGCTTTGAAACGGGGATGAGCACCACAACCCCAACCCTAGAGTCGGATTCGACTGGCTTTCGAGCAAGGGAACCTTTACCTTTACTCTTTGAAGTGACGTTAGGGTAGAGTTGCAGCCCATGGCAGTGTGTTGCATATGGAAAAGTTCAAGATGATCCATGTATCAATCAGGAGGACAGGTCTATACCCAGTGAATATATGCAGTAAATTCACACTGTGGGTATATGTGTTCTTAAGAAGGGGGATCAGACCATTGTATTCATAAATAAGTGTATGACGGATTATCTTTTTTGGGGGTACAGGCTATTGCTTGAATATATTTGCAGCATTTCTCCTGCATTACTCATATTTTTTAATACATGCTTTTTCCTCAGTAGTGACTTTCCATATCAAAATATTATATAATTACACAGCACTATTGTGAATTCTCTGTGCTGTGAAAGTGTAAACTATTGTGGACTAGGCCGTTTCAAGGTATTTACTTTGCAGATGTTTATGTGGCTGGAGATGGTTTAGTTTGTTCAGTTCTCCTGGATCCATTTGTACTTCTGAGTTTCATATCACAGGAGTCTATATGGTCTGTCTGATGCCTGAAGTAGTTGGGCCTCTGGCTTCTGGTCCTAAGATAATGCTGCTGATCAGATCACTTTGAGCTCTTCTGTCTTGGTCTGCGCACAAACACAGGGTGGCAGGTGGCAAAACTTGTTGGAATTAGCTGAACAAATCAGTAAGATCCATTCAAAGCTTGCTGAGGGTAATTAGATTGAAATATTTTAAGCCCCTTTGTTATCAACTAGCTATGTCTACTCGTTTTGACAGAAGGCTTCTTCCTGAGCATCAAGTTCTTGTCAGTCAAGCTGAGTTTGTGTTGGTGGCCATCAGCCATGCTATACATAGCTGATGTTTCCCTCCACTGAACCTGAGACAGTAAAAATGTTCAAGGCTTAGTGTAACCTTTCTAAGAGGTGACATCGATTGATTACTGTCTTTGTGAGCCCTTCTGCTTAGTTACAGTAAGTAAGATATTGAGCCAGTTCTGGGGGAAAGTGCATAAGGATTTTCAGGTGTAGCTCAATAGTGAAGGCAGTAGGAATCTCTTTCAAATAGTCAGAGGGTGTTGACATGTTCATTTAGCAGCAATTCATTACCTTTGGGTTCTTTTCACTATAGCCTTTTGGTCCTTATCTGGTAATGGATAAACTGTTCTAAACAAATTTTACTAGTTGTAATTCAGTTTGCTTTGGCCCTGGGTCATGGCAGTATTCCTAAACATAAAAATGGCAGCTTTGTAATGAAACACACTTCCAGTGCCATCTTACAGCTATCCATATCTATTGTCAAACTTATAACTAGCGGCATGCATTTTCTAAAAAAAATTAGCAAGACTTGATACCTACCAAACCTGATTTGGCTGCTGTACAATGTGTGGTGTCTTTGGATCGCCAAGTAAATATTCAGGCATTTGAATAATAGAACAGTAGACATAAGATAGTGACAAACCACTATCACCGATCACCACATAGACAGAATAATACATTATAGTGTACGTTGTAATACCTTTACTCAACCATCTCTGGTGGCATTTGTTGAAGCCTGAGTAATGGAAAACTACTTCTCAGTTTAAATTTCCCCAGCTCTGAGGAACCATTCTAGGCAGCATCAGATTGACAGCCAAGAAAATATTCCAGAGATGATCCCAATCAATTACTAGTTGGTTTAAGGTTTGATTTGTGAAGCTGCTTCAACATTGATTAGCTGATGTTTAACCTAACATGTGCCGGGTTAATCAGTCTGTGGGTTTAACTACCATTTGAGCCTGTGATTTAACAGACTCATCTGAAGCTTTCATTAGAAGTGCTAAAGTATTGATTTCTGCTTGTTAACATGGCTGAAGGGGTCCAATAGCAGTTATGAGTTTAAAGAAATCCTTGCTCGTCTTTTTTTAATATTACCCCCCCCCAAAAAAAAAAAAAAAACCTGTGAAGAAATTGAAGACACATTTTGGATGCCTGCAGATTTAAAACAGGCTGGACTTCTGCTCTTCTGCTTCTATTTAAGATGCCTGAAGTTGAAAGTTTATCTGGGTGGCTTCAAGATGAGTTGTCTCAAAATTTCAGTTGGTGATGTGGATGCCTGACTAGCAGTATGACTTGAATTGTTCCAGCTTAGGTCATTACATATGCCAGATATTAGTAATAGGAATGTGCTTAAAATATTTGTGCTTGTGCCGCAAGTAAGAGTTACTAACTGCAATCAAAAGCTAAAACCGTAGTTTGTATGTTTGACTGACTGTAACAGCCAACTAGAGTTTGGCTCACAAAAGTGAGGAGAGCATGGAATCTCAGTGCATGGGGGCTGAAAATATGACAGAGGAGCCTAATTCATGTTTTTGGTAGTGCAAATCATGGCTTAGCATTGTGACAGAACTGAATCCCAGGGTTTGAAGTAGTGGTCTCTTTGCCACCAAAGAAACTTACTGAACCCAGGAAGGAATATATTTAAAACACTCTTGTAAGGAGAGAATACAGTGCAGAATGGAATGATTAAAGAAAACTTTATATAGCTAATGAGAATCAAGGTCTCAATCAAGAAACTTGAAAGACAGTGATTCACTACTACATGATGCCTGTGGGTTTCATCTTGCGATTTGAAATTGGTGGTCAAAGATGTTTTTTCACTGATACAGCCAAGGCTGCAGCTGTGTGGTTAAAACAGAAAGTCCTGACTAATACTCAAATTGCAGAGTGTGAATTTTGAGTGTTTAGTAATTAGTAACCGAGCTGTTGGCCTACAGAATCTGAAGATGATATGTATTTCCGATGTTGTAACAGCAAAGTGCAGAGGTGCCCTATTTAAAGTAATTGGGGGGGGCAACCTACAGTACCATGCTTGCGGGGTCCCTTTGTCCTCAACTTGGTCTGAAGCACAATGGTGTCTTAATCTTCCTGTACCCCTCATCTTTTAAGATCAACTTTGTGTTTTAAAAGTATGCAACTACAGCTGTGTGATATAGCTAGGTAAAAATAAAAACAGGAAGCTCTGTTTTTAGATGGACTGGAATATCAAAGGCCAGTCATGAAGTAAGGAAATGAACAGATATAACTGTATTGTACCAAATGTGACCATTACAGCCTCCAACTCAGTATTGTTGATCTTGACTGCCAGGTGTCCTCTCTGAAGATCTCAAGTTGATAAAGGACTTTCACAATAACTAGCCAGTAAGATCCTTTTAAATGGCAATACCAGGGTTTGAAACTGGGGTCTGTATGTAAACAATGTGCACTAAGCTGCAGCCCCAGCTCAGATTTTATTTTTCCTAGAGTTGTCATGTGAAACCTGTATAGATCGTCACGGGGAACCAAGTATGCAAATGTCACACTTCTTCCTACACAAAATCCCTTTCTGTGAAGGAGAAAAAAATATATACTGTGTGAAAAAACCAGAAAGACGTTTTCTTAGCTTGTCTGGATACTTTCAACCACTGTAAAAGGATTCAGCCTAGCACACTGTGCAAGCAGTTTTCTTCTGTTCATACCTTCAGCAAATGAATTTTTGATATATTCAGTGGTTGTTTAAAAACTAATTGTAAGTTGTATTAATATACAGCCTTAAATACAGAAATTTTATAGCAGGAGTAGATTGTTGTGGTATGGTAATAATCTTGCTGTGTGCATTAATGTTAAGAATTTTTAGATTAAAATGTTTGAACTTGTGATTTAGGTGACTTCTAATGTTTGTGATCAGTGCTTCCTCTAAGCTGAGTTAGTGTGAGCTAGCTCATAGTTTTTTAGCCTCCAGCTCACACATTTTTGTCTTCGCTCTGGAAGGATGGCTCCAGAGCAATGTAATTTATGCAGTAGCCAAATTGCTCACTCACAACTTTAATGCCAGTAGCTCACAAAGTAGAATTTTGCTTACTAGACTCCAAAGCTTAGAGGGAGTATTGGTTGTGATCTATATACTTAAAAGGTCACCAAGGTACAAATAGATGTTACAACTAGCGTTTCTTTGAAGAATGTAAGCTTTAACTGAGATAACTTGCATATAAAATTCAGAAAATAAAATTTGAGTTCTCATGAAGATCAGGACTAGTTCTGACTAAGCAATGACTATGTAAATGAGAAGCTTGTTAATAATATGAGATTTCCCTATGGACTATTCCCTTACTGCCGTTAGCACTTGCATTTGAGACCCAGTTTGGTGTAGTGGTTAAGTGTGTGGACTCTAATCTGAGAGAACCGGGTTTGATTCCGCACTTCTCCACTTGCAGCTGCTGGATGACCTTGGGCAAGCCATAGTTCTGTCAGAACTGTCCTTGAAAGGGCAGTCCTTGAAAAAGTTCTCTCAGCCCCACCTACCTCACAGGGTGTCTATTGTGGGGAGGGGAAGGGAAAGGAGTTTGTAAGCCGCTCTGAGACTCCGAGTGAAGGGTGGGGTATAAATCCAATCTCTTCTTCTTCTTCATTCATGAGGAGAGGTTTTTTTCAACTTGGTTGGAACTGGCTCAGTATTCATATGATTTATCAGAGTAAAGCTAATCAATTTCTAAGAGCTGTCCTGTGGGTCATAATATTGGAACACACCTGCGGGTGGTGTCACAACCATGTGTCCTATTTTATTGACCCCTAGATATTGTAACTCCTAGCACCAATCATGGCTGAGAGCCACTTGGAAAGTCAGTTTTGGCTGTCTTCCGAAACAACCTCACGCAGGAACAAGACAGGCATTTGGATATGAAAGAGGGGCAGCAGTTTCATAAAACAAATGATGTATGAACTCTCCAAGCACAATTCAGAGCTGTCCTTAGGATACCAAACTGTCTTTGAAAATCACTGGAAATGGTTTGGAGTATTCTTTTTAGTACAGCTCTAATGTTTGGGCCCTGTTGTATTCCCAGTGATACCAAGAGCATAATATGGTCTGAATTCTCCCCCTTTCCCACTTCCTGAAGCCCATGAAGCTTGCCCTGCCCCTGTTGTCTTCTTGTTTACCTGGCGATGGAAGCAAGGAGATCTGGCTGGCTGCTCCTTTGTGAGGCCTGCTTTCTTCCTGATATACTGAGTATTGGTACAGCAGCATTCCCAACTCTAGAGATGTACATGTTCCAAGGTGTTCAAATGAACTAAGTTTCCTGGGCTGCCTGGGATGCTGCTAACGGTTTTGAAGGCTTCAGAAACACTTCCTCCCCACCATTTCCATCAAGGAGCTGGGAAGGTGGGAAGCAGGAAGGAAAGCAGGAGATATTCTCTGGCCTGGATTGTGAGTAAAACTGTGAATTCTATTTAAAAACTGCTACCTGTCAGTCTTTAAAGAAGATACTCCATCGTGGTTGCGGGAGACCCTGCTTCCAAACAAGGATGGGTCTCTTGGTTTGGGCATTCCTTTCTGCCTGAAGTGTTGAGAAGAAGCAAATGAAGCCTCTCCAGGAAAAAATTCCGCGTGAGTGGTTAATAGTAAAACAGACCCTTGGAGTTCTCAGATTTGGGGTAAATATCAAACATCTTCCTGAGAGAAAGTGTTTGATTCAAACTGAGGTACTAGTTTCGTCCTAAAATAACATTCGTAGTTTTGTGTAGCTCTGTGAAAGTCAACAAGCTATCATGCTACAGAAGTAAAATTTTACACCACCTGTGGTTAGAAACTACCTTGTGGCGGTTGTCTTCAGAGTATTTATAAACAGCTCTGTCCTGTACAATAAGTCTTTCCCCTCTTATATATAGTCTGATCATCCTGACTTGTTCATTCAAGAACCCTACTGGATCAGAGCAATGCTCTGTCGAGGCCAGCATCCTGTTTCACACAGTGGTCAACCGATGGTCTTGGAGGGCCAATAAACCAGGCACGTTGGTGAAGACCTTCCCTGATATTGTCTTCTCATACTGGGTTTCAGAAGCTTACTGCCTCTGAATGTGGAGTTTCCCTTCAGTCACCATGGTGCCTAGTAGCCATTGACAGACTTATCCTCCATCAATATATCTAATCCCCTTTTAAAGCTGTTTATTCCTGTGGCCATCACTATATCCTCCGGCAGTTGAATTCCACATTTTAATCACTAGCCCCACTGGCAGTGTATTCCACTGTTTAATGACTCAGTAAGTAAAGAAGTGTTTCTTTTTATCTGCCCTGTACCTATTGCCCATTAAATTCATTGAATACTGGTCTCAATTGTGATCCTTGTGGGACCCCACTGTTCACTATCCTCCATTGTAGGCACTGTCCATGTATTTGAGGGCCAGTTTCGTGTAGTGGTTAAGTGCGCGGACTCTAATCTGGGAGAACCGGGTTCGATTCCCCACTCCTCCACTTGCACCTGCTGATGTTACCTTGGGCAAGCCATAACTCTGGCACAGCTGTTCTTGAAAAAAAGAGCAGTTTCTGTCAAGAGTTCTCTCAGCCCCACCTACCTCACAGGGTGTCTGTTGTGGGGAGGGGAAGGGAAAGGAGTTTGTAAGCCGCTCTGAGACTCCTTTGGGTAGTGAAAGGCAGGGTACAAATCCAATCTCTTCTCCTCTTTTTCTTCCCCTATCTGATCATTACTGGGGATGCCGGGGATTGAACCTGGGACCTTCTGCATGCCAAACAGATGCTCTACCACTGAGCCACAGCCCCTCCTGAAGTGAAGGGCGGGGTATAAATCCAATCTCTTCTTCTCTTCTTCTTCTCTTCTTCTTCTCTTCTTCTTCTCTTCTTCTCTTCTTCTTCTCTCTGCTTCCTGTGGTTTAACAAATTTTAAACCATACTCTCTTGTTCAGAATCATAACCAGTCTATCGACGCTGTTTTTTATTCTCTCAAAGGTATTAGATCATTAAGGCTCAACATGTTGTTCAGTTAAGTCCACTAGCAGGCAAAACAATAATTCATCTCTCTTCCCTGCTGTTTCATCTATGACTACAGTGGTTAGATCTGTACGTCTTCCAAAAAAACTTTCATCCGAAAACATTTTCTGCCTGAGATTAGTCCTAGGATAGCAGGTGGTACACATGGGATAGGAAGGAGGGCAAAGGTGGCACTTTGCCATGACAGGGTTTTTCTCTAATTCTCCCTCGAGTGTTTAAGAGTATTTGAACCTGATCTTGGAAATTGACAAACTCAAACAATGCAGCTGCTGTGAAAAATGCACCTTTGGAAGAAGAGAAATCTGTGTGAATGTTACAAAACTGGCTAATCTGATACTTATTCGTATGCCACCTGCAGTCAGTCTCACGATGGTAAAATGGAGGGGTGAGTGGGTGCAGGAAGGACTTGTGAATTAGTAAAAAACAAGAGGGGACCCGCAACAAAATGTTGCATAATGTATTGTGGCCCTACCATAGCCTTTGTTGCAGGCAGTCCTCACCCCTTTATGTCAGCTTACCTCCCTGCCAGTGTTAGTGTGATCTAGCTCACAGTTTTTTAGCCCCCGGTTCACACATTTGTGTCTTAGCTTAGGAAGGAGGGCTCCAGAGCAAACTAAGTTATGCAGGAGCCAAACCGTTTGCTCACAACTTTAATGCCAGGAGCTCACAAAGTAGTTTTGCTCACGAGACTCCACAGCTTAGAGGGAGTATTCTCTAGCAATCCTTTCTTACCCCCCCCTTCTCCTCTCACCCCTTGTATGTCTCACCCCCTCTTACCCCAGCCCTTCCCCCTCTCTCCCCTCTCACAGAACCCCACTTCTTTCTGTTTCTCTCCTTTTGCAGCTGCAGGAGGGAGGGGGGCCGACGACACAGGCTTTGCCTTCTCTGCTTCAACTGACGCTGGGACACATGATACTCACGGGGAAGCAGGGGGGTAATTCCTTTTCTCATGTTAATACCCCCGTCACCATGTCTGGAGCCTTCTGCTCCACTCCCCCTTCCTCCTTCAAGGAGGAAGGGCTGCAGGAGAAGTTGTCCCTGGGAAGCGTCGGAGGGATACTCTCTGCAGAGGCTGGCTCTCTGTCAGCCGCTCGGGTGTGCCTCGGCCCCAGCAGCGTTACTGCAGCACTTCAAACACTTTTATCAGCCCGGGAGGGAGGGAGGGGGGAGAAGAAGGAAGGCTGGCTCGCAAGTGCCCGCTGGTCTTCCTGTCCAGGTCTCCAGCTGCCTTTCTTACCTTGGGCACACACACCCCTCCTCGATTTCCCCTACACACTGCACTCACCCTGTGTGAAGTCTTCGGGCTTTCTGAGCCAGCCTCCTGTGCTGCTTCTGTGCACTTTCAGCGTCCCGCCATGTACCCGCCCACCCACGCAACTTCCCCCACACCAGATGGCTGGAGAAGGCAGCACTGTACTGACAGCTATGGCTCCCAGCTGCTGGCCCCACCAAGGCTTCTCTCCTTCCCAACAGCGGCAAGGAGCCGGCTCACCCCCACCAAGCTCCACGACAGTTCCCAACGGTAAATCCTCATTTCCTACGCATGTGCTTACTTTGGGGAGGATTTAAGTTTCCCCCCTATATTTTTTAAAAGATGTCAGATTTTTGTGCACACCTGGGGAGTACCCCAAGTGTGCAGGAATATCTGTTGACCCTCCATGTCCCCCAGATCTGCAAAAATAAGTATCCGCACGGCGCCCTCTGTTGGAAATTAGATATATAGATAATGGAAGAGCTGACCACATTCTCTTACTTTAACAGCCTTTCACTGCAGTATTAAAAATAAGTAGGCGGCAATTCAGTTGCAAAGCTTTATGGATGACACTTCCGTGCTAGCTCC
>NW_015169801.1:350332-351561 GCF_001447785.1 Gekko japonicus | reverse complement strand
GATGGAGGCCCAGGTAGCAGCCACTGCCAAGTCAGCCTTTTACCACCTGCGGTTGATTAGGCAGTTGGTTCCCTTCCTCAAACGCAATGATCTGGCAACAGTGATCCATGCTATGGTCACCTTGAGATTAGACTACTGCAACGCTCTCTACATGGGGCTGCCCTTGTCCCAAATCTGGAAGCTGCAGCTGGTGCAAAATGTGGCAGCCAGGCTGTTGATCGGTCTCTCCATACGAGATCACATCCAGCCTGCGCTGAAGGCATTGCACTGGCTGCCAATAGCATACCAGATTCGTTTCAAGGTGCTGGTTTTGACCTTTAAAGCCCTATATGGTCGGGGGGGGACCGCCTTTCCCCATATGTGCCCCAGAGAGCACTGAGGTCAGGGACTCAAAACCACCTGACTCTCCCTGGCCCGAAGGACGCCAGACTGGCCATTACAAGGACAAGGGCGTTCTCAGTGGCGGCTCCAAACTGGTGGAACGAGCTCCCTGAGGACATCAGGGCCCTGCAGGACCTTTTACAGTTCCGCAGGGCCTGAAAAATGGAGCTCTTCCACCAGGCCTTTGATTAGGAGCCGCCACTGACCATTGCAAACTGAATACACCACAGCCCTATATAACAACGCCGGATATGGCCTCTCCATCGGACCATTTACAGAAATTCCCGCCATTGGTTTACACTACTACTTTATCTAACTGCTCTTATTGAAAACTTTTTTATTGTATTTTAACCTCTGTAAGCCGCCTTGAGCCAGTCTGCACCAGCAAGGCGGGATACAAATTGAAAATAATAAATAAAAGTCTGTGCCTCAAGATAGTTGCAGACCATCACTAAGCAGGAGGTAATTTACTCCTTGTTGACAAGAATTTTGTAGAATGTTACTGCTGCTTCCCTGTACAGTAACATGTAGATTGATGGCAATTAACCCAGGAAAAATAAATGTCCTCCACATTAATATCACAGCCATATGAGGTGTGTGGGAAAATCTTGATTGAGAACCAGAGACAAGATGGCGACGGATGCAGATGCCAGATGCTGAGCTCTGTGTTTTAATTATTGTTTTAGCCTGCCAAACACTCCCGTTGGACTTTCTTTTTGCTCTGTATTTTCTATAACTTCTGGTTGCCGTTGGATTTAATCTGGACAGCCTTGGATAACTGATGGTAACAGTAAACAGTCAATTTAATTGCCCTAGCTACTCGGCTGTAAATGCTATCCCGGTGTCTT
>NW_015169801.1:348437-349856 GCF_001447785.1 Gekko japonicus | reverse complement strand
GGAAGAGCCTTCTATTTCCTCCACATCATATGCTTCTATCTTTGAGGAGGAATTAGCAAATAACGGGAGTCCTGTAAAGCAGCCTGATGAGAATGAGAAAGGAAATGCGGAAACAACTACAGACTTCTCTGAATTGCTGTTGCTGACGGCAAGAACTGTAAGTTACATCTGTAAATCATTACAGGGGATGCACAACAAAATAGAATTTATTTGCAACCAGATGGGAAACTCCTCTAAGTGTGAGTATAATGTGGATAAAAATGACACTTATAGTGGGCCTAAAGAGGGCAGTCGTGCAAACGTTTTACTCCCTCGAGCGGCTATCAAGAAGGGAAACCAAGCGCATGCTCCTGTGTCAAACGGGGTATATTTAAAGCCTAATAATCGGGATAGACTCTCCCAGCTAGTTCTACAACCAGCCAAAGTATGTTTGACTGTATGCCCCTTTAGGGGCAGTTTACCTAACTGGTACTCTAGGTCTGCGGTTAAGGAACACTTGGAAGCTTTAATAGGAAACCGTCTTGGAGTGATTGACCTAAAAGACATTGAATCTCTGACTAGTAGACACCACACTAGCAGAGTGATTCTAACTTTAACTCATCACATATTCCATCAGCCCTGTTACGAGATAAAAGATTCTTAAGAACAAGAGGTATTTTTCCAACTCGAGTGTATTTAAACATAAATGTAGTTCCTCTCCTTTTATGGAAAAAAGCTCATGACCATCAGCAGCCTCAGAGCAAGGGGGTGAAAATAATAAGGTCCATGCTCAGGAACTGTCCCCCCCAGCAACAACATTAGTGCCAGCATCCCTAACTTGATTATGGAGGAAGAGGACATTGATGCAAATATTCAAGAGGTTTTTCCTGAGTTGCCTGACCATGAGCAACAGGAAGTCATAAACAGACTGAGTGAATTGATGGAGAGGCTGGTAAATCTGAGGGATGGCAAACGACAAGTGCTAACTTCTACCTCTGCCATGACGGGTGCGGCTATGTATGTGGACATGGTTATGGATGTCAACGGTAATTTAACCAGACTACACAAATACTGCAAGGACTGCATGCAATTAACAACAATTGTAAGAATCAGTTGACTCTTGTTGTTGAACTTCAAGCTGTCTTAATCTTTCTGTTTTTCAACAGACGAACTTCCCCAGAGTTTTACCGCTCATTTCGACACATTCTTTCTCAACGTAACGGTTCAATTTTGCATCCTTACAATATCTGACATCGGACTCTCTCCAATTCCACGTAACTTCAAGAGCTCTTGACAAAGTACTTTTACAAACTTACTGTCCGTTTGTAAAAGTACTTTGTCAAGAGCTCTTGAAGTTACGTGGAATTGGAGAGAGTCCGATGTCAGATATTGTAAGGATGCAAAATTGAACCGTTATGTTGACAAAGAATGTGTCGAAAC
>NW_015169801.1:347622-348309 GCF_001447785.1 Gekko japonicus | reverse complement strand
TGATGAAAAATCCTTTGTAATAATCAATGTATATATGCCTGTATGTATTGGTAAGAAATGTTTACTAGACCATTGGGAGGAGTTTTCTGAGTATCTGGAAGATCTCGAACAAAAAATCCCAACCTTGAACATTATCATGGTGGGTGATTTTAATGCTAGAATAGGGAAGGATGGAATAGAGAGTGTAGAGAGACTTAATCTCTCAGTTGATAATGCCATACCTCCCTGTTTTTCTAGGATGAGACTGTCTAGAGATGCAGTTTTTAATGATGCTGGCCTTTGCTTAGCACAGATATGCCTTAGGTTCAATTTAACTATCCTGAATGGTTTACCTCCCCATGATTTTCCTCTTAATCTCTCAGTTGATAATGCCATACCTCCCTGTTTTTCTAGGATGAGACTGTCTAGAGATGCAGTTTTTAATGATGCTGGCCTTTGCTTAGCACAGATATGCCTTAGGTTCAATTTAACTATCCTGAATGTTTTACCTTAGAGTGTTCTCAATACTTGATTGGGTTGAAAACGATCACTTCCCCTTACTGTTAACTTTAGAACTCCCCCTATTACTCCATAAAGGCACCCAAGCTGGGTGTGGAGAGTCTTAGTGCATCAACCAGGCATTCAAGGATCGTATGGTCCAATAAGGCAGCACGAATGGTTGCTGGTCTTCTTGATTCCTTCATTTTA
>NW_015169801.1:347322-347609 GCF_001447785.1 Gekko japonicus | reverse complement strand
ATAAAGTGGTCAAGTGTGTTTCGGAGGCTCTGAAATCGATGTCACAGCAACAACAACTAGCAAAGAAAAGGTCTCTGCAGGGCTTGTTCAATAGTGAGTGCTACAGAATGAAGAGTCAACTGCATGCTGTGTTTCATTCCTATAGGATTTCGGAATTAGTGTACCCTCCATCTGAGTATTTTGAATTAAAAAAGGCTCTACATCAGCTTTATAAAAACAAACAGAAGGCCTTCTTGTTAAAATGCTTGGACCCCCTCCTACAATCTACTATTAATAACGATACTAGG
>NW_015169801.1:342269-346464 GCF_001447785.1 Gekko japonicus | reverse complement strand
CCTGTTACTTTTGTATGCGGACGATGCTGTCCTGCTCTCTCTCTCTCAGAAATGGGGATGAAAAGGATGCTTGCCCAAGCTCTTGCTTATTCCAATAAGAACAAGTTGTCCCTGAACTTTGATAAATCCAAAATTATTGTCTTCGAGAAAAGTTGGAAGCCCATTAACTGGATTATACGGGGGGGGAGGGAATTGAACAAGTCAAAAGCCATAGATACCTGGGCATCTATTTCAATTATACTAACAGTTGGGCTACACATATCAAAGAAGCAGTCAAGTCATCAACTAACAACGCCCTTGCTATTGCTCATTTCTTTTAAACCAAAGGACATCAATATATTCCCACTGCTCTGAAAGTATTCAACCATAAAATACCTGACAAACTGCTTTATGGTATCCCAATTTGGGTCTCAGCTTGCAATGAAGCTGTAGAACGTGTTCAATCTAAGTTCCTGAAGAAAATCTTGGGGCTACCAGCTTGCGTACCATATGCAGCTATGTGCCTGGAGACAACCCAAAGACGGTTAATTATGATGGCATGGACCATAACTTTCAAATTTTGGCTGCACCTTCATTTTAGATGTGGCCCAAACAGTCTTGTGGTACACATGTTAACAGAATCCCATCTATCGACTTGGTTGATTAATATAGAGAAAAACAATTCTATAATTGGCTTTAGTTTTGATGACTTGGTACTTTTGTCTGAGCAGAAGGCTTTTGCCTTACTCAAAGACTCCTCGATTAGAGGTGCAAGATCTGAGAAGACTGAGAAGACATTGCTCTCCCTGAGTATGGGACTCTTTCAGCCACATTTCCTCAGGATATCTGGCAAGACTGATTCAGCCCCATCTTCGTAGGGCTTTCATGCTAGCTCGGTTCGACATCCTTCCCTCAGCTGTTTTATCAGGAAGGTTCAAGAAAATTCCCTATAAAGATAGATTGTGCCCATGTGGGATGGGGGAAATTGAATCTGTTGGACATGGGCTTTTGTACTGTAAATTCCACTATGACATCCGTGTTGCTTATATTGAACCTGTGTTGGACCCCCTTTTGGGCCAATCTGATGAGTATAAAATTAGTTCTTTATTGTCTTCGAATAATATAGAAATTCTTGAAACTGTAGCAAATTTCTTTTATGAGGTATCTAGGAGGAGAGGCTCATATTAAGGCAATTCGGAATGTGATACCCCCCCCCCCCGACCTATCTTGAGGCTCTATGCTGCATGTTGTATTTGATATTTTATGCCAATAAAGGTATTGTATTTGTATTTATTGACATCTAAGAGGAGGGGCTGAGGTTTAATGGCAGAGCATCTGCTTGGTTTGCAGACGGTCCCATGTTCAAGCTATAGCATCTTCAGTTAAAAAGATCCGACAGTAGGTGACGTGAAAGACCTCTGCCTGAGACCCTGGAGAGCTGCTGCCAGTTCGAGGAGACAATACTGACTTTGATGGATTCAGTATATGGCAGCTTCATGTGTGACTGCATAGGGTTTTGACTTTGGATATGGACGGCCCAGTGTCAAATCCTTGCTCAGCTATGAAGCTCACAAGGGGGCCTTGGCTGAAGTTGTCTCCCGATCTTAAGCTGCTTCTCTGTGTAATTGGTAGGGTAGATGGACTGGACTGTAAAATGCCTGTGTACATTGAAAAATGCTGTAGAAATTAAGTACCAAAAAATGTTGACAGAAGCTATGGAAAACTTGAAATAACAATAGGCCCTTCATATAGTAGTATACATTTTCCTCTTTCCTTTTTAAGATGGGGGTTCTGACCTTTTTTCCTTGCGAGAAGGTGCCCGCACACACCCTGAAGATAATAACATGATAAATAACTTTGAGTTTAAAAGTGTACCTCACCTATTTTTTCCTTAATGCTTTTCAGTGCCTTAGCTACCAGAAAAGCCAAACTATATCACTTCAGGTTCATCTCTTGTCTAGGTTTTATCTGTACCTGACCTTAAAAGCTGTGGCTTAAAAACACACTTGATGATATAATAGTCCAGTTGCCTTGCTCATTGGCACATAGAACATTATTTCTTATTTAATGCTTCCCAGACTGATGAGGTAATAGCTGACTCTGAAATGCTGAAGAAATCTCTTTACAGTTCCCTCTTTTCAGCCTTCCACCCTGGGTTAATTTATCACAGCTGAGAAATTATTTAGAAAAGACCTCCTTTGTCCTCCTTAATGATGTATTCTAAATATTGTTGACAGTATGCTCCATTCTTTTGTGGTGGTGCAACATTTAAATTAAAAACTAGAGTTTTATGGCCGTCTTCATGGTACTTCAAAATACAGATGAATACTTCGCAGTGTGCTGACAGTATCAAAATGATTTTTTATTGACAGTATTAACAAAGAGAGCATTGTTGACATTGAAGGTGTTGTGAGGAAGGTGCCACAGAAAATTGGAGGCTGCACTCAGCAAGATGTCGAGCTGCACGTTGAAAGGGTAATGGTTTTTATAACAAAATTAAAATGTGCCAAGGTAGTTAGAATTTTTTTTTACCATTTCTGAGCCGATTTCCCAAGAGCAATACTACTTTAAGCACTCATGCAAGCAGGTTAACACGCATGCAAATTCAGTGGATTGGATTAAAATGCAAACTGAAATGACCACGGAGCAGTTCTTTTCTTCAGTGAGAAAGGAACAGATGAGATTCTAGCACTATTTTGTTACCTTTTCAAATGTCTGATTCTAGACTGTATTTTGAAATGTAAGCTCTTTCCCTTTCAAAAGCAGAATATGCAGACCAAGCAATTCAGAATATGTATTTCTTGTTTATGGTAACATTTTATACTTAAGTTTTAACCCAACTTCCAGGCAAGCTTAGAAAGATAGAATCACTGAATTCCTGTAGATTGTGGACACTAATAAATGCCACACCACAGTATTTAAATATTGACCTCCTGGTTGTGGTGGTGGTATGGACAAGATAGTGAATGTCAGGGGTTATTTCGTAGAAAAAGAGATGCAGGAGCTCATTAGCATAACTCATTTGCATATACCACACCCCCTGACATCACCGGAAGTGTGTCAGAAGGCAACACCCACCACTCAGGCTCCATTGGACTGTTTTGGATTCCTAGCTATTGGGGGGGGGGAATGTACAGATCTGTCCTCACAGATGAGGGAGAGCTTGTACCTGAATAAAACTTGGTCTTAAAGGTGCCACTGGACTGTCCACTCCCGGCAGATTGGGAGTGGGGGTGGGGGTGGGTGAGGGAAGGTGACCTGACAGCAGCATCCCTCCCAGATTGGTTGCTGGGAGCAGGGGGTGGGACTTGCTGCATGTGCCCGCCCCCTTGGTTCTTTACTGCAGGAGCTCTGCTCCTGTGCGCTTCTGCAGGAAATGACCCCTGGTGAATGTCATTAAAAATGCTGGAGAAGGGAGGAAAGGGTAACCAGCCTAAGGAGACAGAGCTCCACTCTCTTTGTTGTGTATCAAAAGATAGATTGGTACATGTGGCTTTTTCTCTGCTGTTCAACAAGCTGCACCTGCCAAAACAGCAACAACAACAACACCCTCTTCTGTACAGTTATGAAAAATAGAAATACCCTGCTTTCCTTTGCACATTGCTACCCTAAAGAGGAGGGGAGAAAAATGGGCCTAAACGACAAATAAATACTGTTGCCGTTTGGGACTAGAGGTAGGGCCTGAAGCTGAAAAAGTTGAAGACTATTGGGGGAAGCTTTTGACAAGACCTCAGTTGCTTCAACAAACATTCTTCCATTGTAGTGTTAGTGTGTTAGCTTCCTTGTGCCTTTTGCCCTCTCCTTTTAAAGTACTCTCTGGGTGTTTAAAACCCTGGTTTGAGACATCAGACTCTGCTATAGTATCTGTACTGCAACAATATGTACCACTGGATTTTCCTTATTCTCTCTGGGGTCAGGAGGTAACTAATCCTTCTGGAAGTTTGTTTCAGGCATTTCTTGTAATAATCACATTGAACAAAAGAGACCAGATTTCAGTTATTTCTGGTATGAAAACAAAACCAAAGCCGTAGAAATATGTGCTCCTTTCTTTCTTTCCTAATAGTATTTTGTATTCTTCTAGCAAACAATTATGTAAATGTTTTTTTCATATTTCTGCCAAAAATATACCTTTGTAAATCATGCGGTGATTTCTGCTGTGCTTTTATGCTTTTTGTGTTCCTGTGTTTCTTTCAGATCTATGTCATCAGTTTGGCTG
>NW_015169801.1:267712-342096 GCF_001447785.1 Gekko japonicus | reverse complement strand
GTGTTTCAGCAGTTCGAGACCCGAGTTGCCGCATGACGGTGTGAGCTCCCGTCTCTAGTTCCAGCTCCTGCCAACCTAGCAGTTCGAAAGCAAGAAATTGCAAGTAGATAAATAGGTACCACTTCGGTGGGAAGGTAACAGCGTTCCGTGCGCCTTGGTGTTTAGTCATGCCGGCCACATGACCACGGAAACGTCTTCGGACAGCGCTGGTTCTTCGGCTTTGAAACGGAGATGAGCACCACAACTCTAGAGTCGGATTCGACTGGCTTTCGAGCAAGGGAACCTTTACCTTTTATGTGTGTTTTAAGGAAGTAAATGGTGAAGCAAGGAATTTCAATTTTATTTATTTATTTATTTATTTATTGAGATTTATACCCCGCCCTCCCCACAGAGCGGGCTCAGGGCAGCTTAAAAGGGGCAACGCCCATATAAAACAGATAGTAGCTACTGCATTACATACTTTGTATATGGCCCTGAATTAATCTTTCTAGTTTTGTCCAGAATCACATGCTTTCTCATTAGTGCTTTCCGTACATAGATCTAGAAAATGATGCGTGAACACATGAGCATGCATAAAACTGCCTTATGCTGAGCCAGACCAGCCATTTGTTAAGATCAGTGTGCTGTTTGTTCTCTAGAGCCTCAGGTAGAGGTCTTTCACATCACCAGCAGCCAGATCCTTTTTTAAAGAATGGTGGTGCTAGGGATTGAACCTGGAGCCTTCTGCATGCAAAGCAAGTGCTCTGCCACTGAACCATGACTCCTTCTCTCCTTGATGTTAGGGAACACCCAAGCCTGGATTCACAACAGGCGGAGGGAGGGAGGAATACCTTGTTTCATGAGTGGATTTGCTCATGGTACTTAGGAGCCTAGTGATGCTCTCACCTGTATCCTTGACTAGCTTGAAAACTTCATGCACAAATACTTAACAAGCACGTTTCATAGTTTTGAGGTTTCTGTCTTCTAAGGATGGTTTGACTTCACAGTTGCCGTTCTGTCTTTGGTGGTAGGGTAAACACAAGTTTGGATACAATTCTCCTGTGTACATTATGAATCTGTGCAGAGTCCTGTTGAAGGTGACGCACAGTTCATAATAAGTGCTTTAGGAAAGCAAGTCAGAGATTTCCAAACTTGGTGGTTGTGAGGAAAGGGCTATTGCAGTTTCGCCAAACATAACCTTGTACCGAAACCAAGCAGATACAAGTTTCTCACTCTTAATCTGCCTGCCTTAGGTGATAAGGTAAAAAAGGAAGGGAGGAAGCAAGGAAAACACAGTTCCAGGGGGCAGAAAGGCAATGAAGATTGTCCCATCAACCCTTGGAACAAATAAAGAGGTGTGCACGTATTCTTAAGGAACCATTTGGTCCATGTCAGTTGGTTAAGCTGATCTCACGTCTTTTGCAAAGGAGGATGGTTGGCCCATCTTAACACGTGCTCTTTCTTTAATTAGCACCTTGTACTACAAATTTTGTGCTAAAGCTTCAAACCTGGGGCACAGAAAGCCCCTGTTCAGAAACATCCTTAGTGAAGACAACATGATACACAAACCACATAGCATGTCCCACCCCCTGTGTGCAGTCAGGTTGCTTTTTCAAACTGTGCAAGACGCCTAGCAGGTGTCTGTGTCTCGAGCATCAGAAATCTTTGGTGTGGGCGGCAAACCCAATGCAAAAAGTCATCTGATTTCTTCTGCTACATGAACATCATTTTAAAAAAAATAAGTGTGGTTTTCATTGTTGTGTTCTTTTGCAACTGTTCAGGAAGGAAGAGCGACAGTAAACCAGGATACGAGATTGGACAACAGAGTGATAGACTTGAGGGTAAGGAACTCACTAGATTGGATCTGAAACTGAACAAACAGTTACAGAGTATGGTAAAAAGTGTGCTTGAACCAATTCAGAATCCCAAAGGATATGTTCACATGTTTGCTATAAATCTGTTTTACTCTATATGTATTTTAAAACTGCATGATAACTGCTGTACTAGTTCTGTCCGCTTGACTTGAACTTCTTGGATATGTGAAATGAAATCGTCTCATCTTGTGGCAAGGTGCTGATCTAGACAGATGGACTCTTAGAATCTGAGTCTGGACTAACCAAAGCAGCTAGCTATCTCATTGTGCCATCCTAAGCAGAAGTACATCCTTCTGAGTCTATTGAAGGGTGTAGTTCTGCTCAGGAGTGCCCTTTAAATTGCTTTTTAAAAAATTTATGTACCGGCGCCTTGATAACCTCTGCCCTTTTGAATCGTTGTTGAAATTTTGCCTACTTCCTGCACATGTAAATAACTGCAAAATTTTTGCTAAATCCACAGCTGTGATATGCTACCCAAATTTGTTTGTTTGGCATGGAATGCTCCATAGAAATGAAACACCTGGTTCAATTTAAAATGAACTCTTGCACGCAGGGTTACACGCCAGTGATAGATGATCCCAGCCTTGCAAACAAGTCTACTAGAAATTACTAAACATGAGTATAAGTGGTGCATTGATTACCTTAAACGAAACAAGACTATTTGATATCAACATGAGCTTGTATCAGAGAGATCTGTTCCAACCAAGCATTGTTCCTGTCATCGGTTAGTAGTTGTATCATTTTCCTTAGTCAAGATGTAGGTGACCTCGATCCAGTTGACATGTTTTTGTTCTTTTCCTAGTCTGCATTCACTGTCTTGGAGAGATCCAACTGATAGTTGACTAATTCTAATGCTCCCGAATCTGCACTAAAAACTATGTGCTGTTGAACCTCACTAATGATGCCAAATTGATACAGAGGAAATAATACAGAAGGGTTAGGGTTTTGAGACTGTATCTATTGAGAGGGGAAAATGCCACTTTTAGGTGAAGGTGCAGGCTTAGGCATCTGTTCGTGGACAGGAGGATAAAATGCTGTGAGGATAAAATGGAAAAGGAGGAAATACTGTAAGTCTCTTCGGATTCCCATTTACAAGGAAAGTGAGATCTAAGTAAACAAATGCTCCTTCAGTATTGCTATGGGGTGGTTTATTTATTTATTTATTTATATTTACATTTATATCCCGCCCTCCCTGCCATTCGGGAGGCTCAGGGCGGCTAACAACATATATAAAAATACATTAAAATTCCATTAAAACTATCAATCGATATAAAACCATACAACTTATATTAAAAGATGGCGAATCTTCCGATATGGCTGTCAACTGGACACTGTCCACTGGCTCACGCCCAGCTATAAAGCTTCGGTTGGTGGCGCCGTTGGTACTGTCAGTGCAAAGGCAATGGGCTTGATTGGGTGAAATACCAATGCCTTTCCTCCCCCCCCCCTCAGTTCCTTGCTGCTGTAGAGCATGTTTTTATTGCACGGAGAGAAGGTGAGGAATTGGGGCTAGTCTTTGGTCTTAGAGAGCAGGCCAGGGCCAAGCCTGGTGCAGCGTATTAGTCCACAGTGTTTTAAGGCTTTGAGAAGTATCACCTGCCTTAATTTAATGGTCCAGACAATTCCTAATTGTAAGGAGTAGTACCCCCACACAGTACATACACACACTTGCATATATTTAAGATACTCTAGTTATGCATCTGCTCAAAGGTAGTCCAAGCCAGGAGAAAGCAGAAGCAAAACTACTGGATCCATCCCAAAATAAGCCTACCTGAGCTGCGTGGTAGCTGGGCAGAGTGGGGGGAAATCTTGGGCGTTGGAGTCACCCTCTGAATCTTACCCCCAGTTACTTGAGAGACATAATAGCTAAAACTCAGACTTGAAACCATTGATATGGAATTCTGTTTGAAACTTCCTTACAATGCTTTCCCACTGCCCAGACAGACATTTCTGCCTTTGGGAGAAACTTGTTGACCCCATATCTCCAAATAACTACCTGTTCCTCTCCTTGCTTGAGAGGCATTTATTTCATTACTAGTCAGAGGAAACAGTGAATTAGATGCCAAGGATGTCTGTTGTGTAATTGAAAAGGGAGTTTGGGTTACCAAGAGGTCGAGGTTGTTTTAAGTATCTAAAATATACCTTGTGATGAGCATCGTGTTTACACATATTTTTATTTAGAATTTTTTGAAAGATAATGTTTGACTGTTCTCATGTTCAGAAGCCCTACTGCCAGCCTACTTGGGGGGGGGGGGGTTGTCATCTGGACCAAACCCATAACTGCCCTTGATCACGTGGTTACATTTTTGAGACTTCAACTATTTATAAAATTGTGAGCTCTATTTATGTAAATGTGATTTATGTGGCTGGCAACTGATGAGTTACCTGCCAGCAGGAAACAGCTGTAGTTTGTCTTTTCAACTACTCTGCACTTCCTTCCAGACAAGTGCCCAATTAATAGATGACGTTAAGGCACATTTTTGTTCTGGTACTTACCTTGAAATGGCTCTTCCCGGTGGTCCATTTGCCTTCAGTAGGCAATAGATAGGAAAGAACTGGCTAACTTCAATATTGGCTGGTCATATGAGTGACACGAAGATCCAGCCCCTAGGCTTCATTGGCTAAAGCGCCAAAGTGGTGTCATCTCCCAAGACTTGCAAAACTGGGTTTGAAAGGAAGATAGTCAGGTGAGTAGGTTTGTGCCATCTGATCCCACCGAAGAATATCATTGTCTTACCTTGTCGCTGGAACTCCTGGGCCCACCGCATGGCAAATTTAAGCACCGGCTACACTGCACAGGTTCAAATGCCTCCCACACTGTGATCTAGTAAGTGATGGGAGAACAATCAGCATTTGTTCGCACTTTAAATCTCTGTTCTGATCTGATTATTGTTCTGTAGTGGTGGTGTTCTTCCAGCTTTTGCATTGCAGGCTTAGCCTAATTTTCTGTGTTCAACTCATCCTGCACTGTCAACACCACAGTCAAGGTCATAAGTATAGTCTGCAAGTGGAAGTGATCAAATGCTTATGAATACCAATCCCAGAACCTGCAGCTTAAGATATAATGGTGGGGCTTTTCCTGCTGCAGAGGAGGTGTATGATTGAAACAGCTGTGTCTGATCAACCTTATCAGTGATTGCTCCTTATCTTTTTGGAAGTGTCATCTCCTATTTGTCCCTTGAACCATTGTGTGTGCCATATGAATAAAATGCATCAGAAACCACTAATGGTAGCAGTTCTGCTTCGTCTCTCTCTAAAAGACCAGTTTTCTTACAAAGCAGTAACCTTTTTTTCAACGGAAAAAATACTGTTTTTGTGAAAGGCCACTGGAAAATGGAGTTAGGCAAGTGGAGGGTGCTGGCTTTAACAATATGCAGGCTGCTTATTTGGTTTAAGCTTCCATAAAGGAGAAAAGTTTGGCTTGCGTGCTAGCAGCAGCCTCAGAACACATTTGGGAGAGAATTCTCAAATCCCTTTGTCAGTCAGTTCTGTTTGATGTCATTTAAATGCCTGTATAGAACAAGAGGCTACGTTCTATGAATGAGCCCCGGTTATCCCTGGCTGGCAAAAAAAAATATCCGAGTATTATTGGTCGCCGGAGATGAGAACCAAAAGATCCAGATTTCCAAGAGCAGTGATATAAATCGATTGTGCATGATAGCGGGAGAAGTCTTCACAGTGATATTCCTACATCAGGGGGGGTTGTGTGTGCTGAATATTAGACAGTCTGCTGAGCACCTTGGGTAAGTAAAAACTTGCAGTTAACGACATAAGAAGAGGAGGGGGGTAAGGAGAAGGGAACTGTGTATCTTATCCCAGCAGTTGGGCCGCCTCACCCAGTGCTCAGCTGCCTCATGGCTGTTTTGTACATATCACTGTTAGATTTAATACATACTGTCACAGCTGTATTAAAAATATTGCCTGTAACAATCCCGAACAAAAAATCGAGCAAGGGAAGATTCATGAGGGAAGGAGAAATCTATCCCCCTCCAGCCTGGTTGTCGGTTCCAGCTTCCCCATGACTCCCCCCAGCTCTCCCCTTCCAATCCACCATAGTGTTCTTCCCCCCCCCCACCTCCATTGCTGCCTTCTGCCTGCAACCAAAGAGTGTGTGTACAATTTTGTGTTGTTATGGCAACCCAGGAAGTTGCCTAAACTCCAGAGGTTTTTTTTTAAATGTCTGCAATGCACAAATGTTGCTATTAAGTTGGGGGGGGAGGGTCCCTCCAGAATTAAGGTGGTTTTTAAGTCAGATTATTATTATTTTTTTTTACAAACCTGGGTGTTCCCTTGGGTTTGAAGAACTCTAAATTGTAGCTGTGGGTGATTCTATTGTGCATATTGTCCTATTTCTGTAGACGATCAGGTAGATGACCCAAAGCTTTAATCATGGACAAGTTTTAGGACTGCCCTGATTTTGTGTACTTTTTCAAATCATTCATACCCTAGTCCTCACAGAGACAGTAAACCCGAGTTTGAGCCATGTTACTTCAGACTGCAGGCAGAGGCTCCGTGATGGAAGTATTGTCTGCACTTATAAAATTAGTCATTGTGGAGCTGGTTAGGCTAGAGCTCTTCTAGTTAACACCTAATTTTCCATGTCCAAGTATTGTTCGTGTTGTTTTTATTATTGTTTGTATGAAGGAGAAGCTTCTGAAGTTGTTGTTGTTCAGTCGCACAGTCGAGTCCGACTTCTCGCGACCCCATGGACCAGGTCACGCCAGCTTCTGAAGTGGTGCAGTCCAAAGGCAGGTTTACCAACTCAGTGAGAAGTAGGCCTTAATGCATGCATTGAATTCAGTGCATCAACTTTCAAATTACACAAAGATGTTGCAGTATTCTCCTTAAGCTCTAACAAAGCACTTATTTCCACATGGATACCTGAGAATGTACACAGTAGAGATGCACTTGAAAGGGAAGGTAAAATATTGCCTCTAGCATTCCAAAAGCAATATTCATTTTCGCATGTTATGAGCAATAATATATAACACCGAGGCTGTAGTCTCTCAGGTTATTTAAGACTTGTTTTTGAAGCTTTAAACTCCAGAGTGTTTTTAAGATCTTTATTGCTTAGTAGAGTCTTGAATTCCTTGTTATACTACTGTACATATATTATAGAAGAATCTAAAACCTTCAGAATAATAAAAATATTAATCTAACATTTGTCTTATTGTTATGAAAACTGAAACTCAGTTAATTGGACATGGCAGCAAGAATAAATGCTTCTGAATTGCTTTTATAAAGTCTGGTTTTCTGTTCTCCATTCTCTTGTTGGAGAGTCAGGTGTTGGGCTGGGAATTGCAGAATCCCATACCTGGAATACAGGTCTTTGGTTCTCTTTTCCTTTAAGTCCAGCTTGCTGTTCTTATGTAATGAACGTGGGGGTGGGTATTTTCAACAGGTTTGCAGAGTTGATATCAATTCAGTAATGGCGGTGACTTGGATCCTATGCCTTTTTTCAACTTGTGTTCCGCTTGAACATTGCGTAGGCAGTCTTTTGCTGCGGAACTTGCTTCCTCTTCTTCTAGGCGCTTCTGCTCCTGTAAGATGAGAGTATTTCAAGGAGTTGGAAGGTGCTCCCACAAGGTGAACACAGTCTGCCATGGTGGACCACCTTCACAACAAATGAAGAGAAGCATAAGCAGAAAAATGGGTATAGGGGCAAGAGATTCTGAAGAAATAATGATTAGAGAGATGTAGAATGTTGCAGATGGTTTTTTTGTTTAATCTCTCTCGTGTTCCATCCCCATTCATACTTTCACTGTCATACACACCATTAGTTGTATTCAGAAATCATGATAGTGTGGTCTGTTTAAACCACAGTTTCTTACACAAACCCAAGGAGGCTTCCGTATGTACTTAACAGACCACAGTTAATTTGTAAACCTGCATCAGTCATCTGTTTGCCACCCTTTTCTGCAGGCTTTGACTTTGCAGTTAGATGTATGGATATTTTATTACAAAGTGAATTTAAAACTTTGAGATAAGCCGGCTAGGCTGACTTTGAAAATAAGGTCTTTATCAAACTAGTACTATCCGAATCCTTTTGCAGATGAAGAGAAGCCTTAATTGTGATGTGCCGTAACTCTGACCAACCTCCTACTATTGTTGGTTTTCTTACTATCATCCATTTTTATTCAACGTTCATCTGTATTATCTGGGGAAGCAAAACGTAGGATTCCATAATGCAATGCAGGCCTAAGACAGGAAAATACTTCCCGCTGTGTTTGTGTGTTTATGCACGTACTAAAATAATTTTTAATTAACTGATGTATAGGTTTGACCTCCACCTTGGTTCAGAATAAATTTACACAGCCATTGCTTTTTGACATACCTACAATTAATTGTGTTTGGATTTTCAAATCTACACTCTGGCATACAGGAGTCAGTGATTATGATGTAAAATTGTGTGTTTTTGTTGGCCTTTTAAAACTGCGTAATGGAATGAAAAAAGGAGTTGATTCCATACTTTCATAATCTGTGATCTGAAGTCTTGTATGGGCGTGGGGCTCTCCGTGTTGTGAATGGAACTCTACAAGCAGATGAAGATCTGACTTCCACTGTAGCCAGCAGTGAAGTGGCCTGGAAGATGAGGGCTGTGGGTAAAGCAGGAAAATTCGTCGCGACACTTTGTGTAAACAGGCTATGTAATTTGCCCCGGTGGAAGCGGTGTACGTGTCCTCCTACCTACTTAATCTAAATGAGAGATCCCAAGCAGTAATAACCTTGAACCAAGAGAAAAGGTGGGATATAAATGTTTTAATGAAAAAATAATAACTTTGGGCAACAGAAGTTCTGGATTTGTTTATCTTCACTTCAGTAAGCTGCATCTCTTCTCTAAGGTTGAACTCCCTTAGGTTCAGGTTCCAGTGTTTTACAAGGAATCTTGTAATACATTTTCTTGAATGGCAAAAACTGACTATATCAAATTGGTTTTCTGCAGTGGGATAACTTTTATGGCTTTTCTTGAAAGGTGCCACAGCAAAGATGTATATAATTCTGACAGTTGTGCCTCTGGTATCCCTCAGCACATGTAGCACTGAGTACTTGACAAAGTCCAGTGAAGCAACTGAAAATTACATGAACAATTGAAAGTGGTGGGGCTAGGTGTAGGGTGATGGATAGTTGGGCAGCCTTTCAAAAAAATATATATAATTTTCAGAACATGTAGTAGCTGCATGTCACATCCTGTGTATACCAGCTAAGTTTAAAAATGGGATGACAGTTTTGCTGGCTAAGTAACGTTCTAAAACTTACTTTGGTGGTGGCCAGGATTAGGTTGATGGAGATTGAACTTTTGCTCGCTGAATTGATTTTTATGTGTTTAAAATGGTTGAACCTTCCTTTAATCTCCAAAACAGGAAAATATATGGCTGGAGCAAAGTAATGACTAAAGACTTCTTATTGATAGTAAATCTGTTGACATGTTAGTGTATATCTGAAAGTAGCCTGCAGAAATGTTTTTTCACTTCTCTGATTCAACTTACTTTGGTATTGGTAGCTGCTTGGCAGCCTTCAGATGTAGGGGTGTGCAAACCCTCCCCCCCTTTTTTTTACCAATTTGGGTCTATTTATTATTTATTTATTTATTTATTTTTGGGATTTATATCCCGCCCTACCCATACGGCCCAGGGCGTATTTGACCAGGAAAATATCAGTTTTCCCAAATATCCCCAAATATCTGTATTGTATTGGTATTCAGGTAAATATTGGGGAAACCTGAATTTATTCGACTCCATTATTCCTTGTGGGGACGGTCCCTATAGGGTATAATGGAGAATTGCACTCACTGAGTCATGCTGCTGTGGCCACGTGACTCTGTGAGTGAACTGACGACATTTAAAGTTTAAATGCGTTTAGCTCACTGACCAAGTTGGGCCACTGCCACCACAGCATGCAGCTGCCATTTTCCTTGTTATGCAAGTCCTGTCACACAGTTTTTATGCATTCAGAAACAGGGACCCCAAGGTTGCCTTCAGTACTATGTACACATGCTATCTAAGCAGCCGTTGTGGAGCATGTATGCATGGAAGCTCCCAAATACTAAGCTCAGTCCAGACATTATACTAAACCACAGTTAAAAGAGCAATTATTGTTTGGTGTGATTTCTGAATTTGACAGACTATGGTTTGCAATCAGTCAGCTGACACAAGAATTGGAAATCATGATTTGAAGGAAGGTTACTAGTCATAACTTGTGTTAACTGTGGTTCTGAGTGATGTCCAGACTGGTTATGGTTACAACTGATACTCCACCACTAGAGGAGACAGGAATGAATTTATGAGCCTGAAGGTTTAGCAGGCGAAAATGAAGGTAGCTATAAGACATAGGCTGCCTTTAGATAGGTAGTTTAATCCACTGTTGCCCTGCCTCTAATTGAGCCAGGTTATTTTGTCCTGATCAGACTTACCCCTTTTGCACTCTTCAAAGCGCTTTTATGTGATCAGATGGCAGCAGGCAGGGAGTCAGCCTGCTGGCCATTTTTTAAAACGTTTGTCATCTGAGCATGCCCACAAGCACTGATCAGCCTGTTGGGATACATAGTTTATGGGGTTGTTGGCCATTTTTTTTACAAACTTTGCCCTCTGAGCAAGCACACAAGCACTTGCTGAGACTGCTGGGATATGGAGTCCACTACCATCCTCACTACCATCTTTTCAATTCACCCCTTCCCCAAAGGGCAGAAAAAAGCTGTCTTTCTTTGAGAGTATTTAAAAAGAAAACAAAGTTTTGAGCAGCCCCTGTGTGTGTGTGTGTGTGTGTATGCAGTTATGTCCTCCTCGCTAACTAGTAAAAATGGCGGCTCGAAAACCAGCAACCAGTCAGACCTGCCTTGACAGCTTTTGTGCGCAACAGAGTGATCAGACAACAGGAAATCCATTTTGGAACCAGCTCAGACCAACAGGACCAGACTTTCTCAGGTATCAAAGAAACACGCAGTAAGGGGGGGGCGGGACTCAGACAATTAGGGCACAACAAACAGATGTTGCTGTCTGATTGTGCACTTTAAATCTGTAAGGGAACAGCAACGGCAACAGATGAAACTGCCTGTCCGAACGCAGCCATAGTATGCTCAGTGTATGTTTGGAAGCTTAAACTGTGGTTGGTGCAAATTATGGTTAGATAATGGGGCTGTGTGCAGTGTTTTCCAGTACAATCCCATGCCTGTTGACCTAGAAGTCTATTGTGTTCTACTGTGTTTAGGATTGCATCATTAATATTCAAGTTACGATGACTAGTTGTTGATAAGGAACTTGTGAAATACAAGAGACTTTCCAGAGGAGAAAATGGTGGATTTTCATCGGCTTAGGCCACTGTGCCTGGCCTCTGCAGTTTAGACTCGGATGAAGTAGAAAATATTGGTGTGTAGTTTGAAGTAATAGATTCAATGGTTTAGTTTTATGCAGCTGCTTTTTATCCTGCTAGTTTTGTTTGTGTGTGTGTGTCCCCACACTGTTGTTTTAATCCCTGTGAACTGCCTCAGGAGCTTTTAGCTGGGAGTGTAGGATAAAACTTTTAGAAAACAAATAAGTAGGGGGAAATCTGTTGAAGATCAGTCTGTTTTATGAAGATTTTGAAAGAGGCAATCATTGTGATGTCTTTTCGTTGTAACCTTTTTGTGTGCTGTTGTTGCATACAATATATATACCTGACAGCTACTGGCTAAGTAACCAAACATATTCAGGGTGTCATAAAACCCTGAAATCCAAGTTCTGTGTAAGGTTCAGAGATGGAAATATTTGTTGTTCAAGTGTAGAACACATTGAGGCCATTTCATGAGAAATACCAGGCTGTAGGTAATCAGCTATTCTAATCTATATTTCTCTTTTGTGAGTATGTGGAAACATTGGTTGCCCTTGTAATAGATATGTCACATGCTGCGGTCGTGTGTACTTGCCACAGTTGCCCTGGAGATGTCCTTGCAGCGCAATCTAGCCTTCATTTCCCTCAAACAGGTAGAAATATAACAGAGGGCTGCTTTAAGTTTTATGTCTTGAGAAACCCAGGGTGGTTGTGGTCAAGATATCCGTTGGTCAAAAAGCCACACAAGATTGCCTCAGCCGCCTTTCTCTCTTGCTCTTTGATTAAAACAGACTTCCCAGTGACGATGAGTCTTCGTTTAAGTAGCATCGTCTACTGTGTGTCAAATGGTTGTTTTTGTTTGGTGTTCTCAAAGGATGGTTCTCTCATTTGTACTGGCTTATGTGCATCTGTGGCTTGCTGGCACATCATGCGAAAAACCACACATCACCTCAGGCGCCTTTGGAGGAAAAACGGAGTGCTATGACGCACATCCTTCAAAATAATTTCAAGAAGACAACCCGTTACAACTACAGAATTGTAAAGCTGTAAGATCTCAGAGCGTTGCCCACTCAAGCGTTTGTGGGATTTGATGTTCTCAACACACTTTTCAGAAGCACTTTGTTTTTGTTCACACTAACCCTCAAAACTGTAAAGTACATTTACTGTATACATACCTTAACCATTCCACAAATAAGCAACCCTGTGACCTTTAAAGAGTATCAAGCTTGTCCTTTATTTCAAGAAAACATTTGTTGGAGAAAATTAGCAGAAGGTATGGGCAGTGGTACTCTTGAGAGTCCCTTGGACTGCAAGAAGAACAAATCAGTCAATCCTAAAATAAATCAACCCTGACTGTTCCCTGGAAGGCCAGATAATGAAACTGAAGCTCAAATACGTTGGCCACCAAATGAGAAGGGAGCACTCACTGGAGAAGACCCTGATGCTGGGAAAGACTGAAGGTCAAAGAAGACGGGGACGGCAAAGGTTGAGATGGTTAGACAGTGTCATAGATGCAACGAACATGAAATTGAGCACACTTCAGAGGACGGCGGAAGACAGGAGGGCCTGGCGGGATCTGGTCCATGGGGTCGCGAAGAGTCGGACTCGGCTGTGCGACTGAACAACAACAACATGGGCAGTGGTGGTGTTAGTGCCTTCTGCCATGCCTAAGCGTCTGCCATATCTAATTTGTTTTGTAGGTAGGATTGGGTGACTTTATAGTCCTTTTGGATGTATTTTAGTGTAATTTAAATCAGTGCTTTCATGTTAGGCATACTGTTTATATCTGTATGTCTCTTCTTTTAGCTCAGTACAGTGAAAAATTTAGAGCAGATGCAGCTTGTAACTGGCAGAATGCTGCAAATGTCATTCTGGAGAAGATTCCTGTATCTTAAAATAGATCTAAACACTGTAGTTAAATCTTATTACTGTGGAAAGAGTTTCACCTTTGTTTCTACTGTAAATACAGGTCTTCAGCTGTTCCTCTTTTGGTTGCTATCCTAGGTAAACCACATTCGAAGGCTTTTCTTGGTGGGTTCTTGGGGCTTAAAGCATCCTTGAGAGAACAGCTTAATGATTTTGATTGTCCTGATGAAAGCAAACAGAGTCCAGCAAGTGAAATCGCATTAAGATTCGTAACTTAATTTCCTCACTTTGCAGACCTCCACAAGCCAAGCTGTCTTTCACCTCCAGTCTGGCATTTGTCAGCTTTTTCGAGAGACACTCATTGGCAAGGGGTTTGTGGAAATTCAGACTCCAAAAATTATTTCAGGTAAGAGCCTCCTTCTTTACAATGAATTGCAGAGGATGACAAAGTGGGCTGAACGTGTTACCATGCCAGAAAGCATTAATTGATTTTTTTAAAAAAAGTAATTAACCACTCATGAAAGCTGTCCTTTGAAACAAAAGCCGCTTAAGAAGTGCTGCAGGCTAACTTCTGTAAAATATTCTGTGTGTACAAGCTCTGTCCACCTTCAGTCTTATTACGGTTTTTTGCGCTGTCAGTTTTTCAGCTTTTAAACCAAAGATCCACAGTAAAAAGTTAATCCACTGGATAAAGAAACAAATCATTTTGTATCATGGCAGGTAAAGAACCCATTGACTAAGCTGAGCCTGCCGAGGGCCATTAGTAAGCCTGCCACTCCTCCACCAGCTGTCCACGTGACCCTTGTCGGTGCCTCACAGCTATTCAAAGCCAAAATGTCTGGGAAGGGACAGAAACCGTAGAAATGTGGATTGTGATATCCGCATGCTTGCTGCCATTTCCTCCCCTCACAAGGCACCACCTGCCTGCTGTCTTTTCTTGAACTGGTGTTAGGGCTGTCCATGGAGAGAGAGTTTTTGTGGTGGGGGGGGGGGGGGGGGGGTTGGACACCACCAAAAAAAACCCCTTGGAGATGGAATGTGTTCTTTGCAGGTTTGTGTGAGAGGCTAGCCCATTAATCTAGTATCCCTTAAACTGGACCATATAAGTCAACTTAATAATCATTGTTTGACCTTCTAGAGAGAGGCTGCATGTTAAGAGTTAAGTTTTCATGTCTGAAAGCTGTAAAGAAAAGCTGAATCATGGTTGCATGTAAAATTCAAGGAATCAAAGCAAAACTGGGGGAGCATGTGGTTTCCTTTAAAAACAAGAACAATATCCATGTAACGGGACCAACCAAAATGAGAAATTATTCATTTAGAGAGAGCTGGGTGTTCAGTACCCCACTCAGAGCTTGCCTGCGAAGTTTCCCATCCCTTGATGAGTAATGTCTTGTACCCTTTGCTTTTCAGCTGCCAGTGAAGGTGGTGCCAACGTATTTACTGTCTCCTACTTCAAAAGCAGTGCCTACCTGGCTCAGTCCCCACAGCTTTACAAGCAGATGTGTATTTGTGCTGACTTCGACAAGGTTTTCTGCATTGGGCCCGGTAAGGGTGACTGGTTTGTTTTGCCTCAGTTACAAATGCAGCAGCCGTGACTCTAGAGGGAGGATGAGCTCAGTGTTGGAGTTGCGCAGGTAGTGAGGCTTGCAAGTCCTTCTCCCTCCGAATCTGCAAGCCCAACAGAAGTTTGACACAATGGCTGCTAATCCATATGGCCCCTTTAACAGAGCTTGCAGGTGGAACAAATATATTCAGCTGGAATCAGACCCAGGAGCAGACCAATGCTGGCCTCTAGTGGCCACTGCAGTATCACACAGCAGCTTGCCTCTGGAGCGCTTGGTATGCCAAGGACCTTACTGCAGGCCTTCTAAAGTGGACCTACTAAATGCCAGGGGGTTTATTAATATAGCTGGAAATCAATGCACACTATGCAACACATTTTTACGTTCTGATTTTCACAATGTATTGATTCAATTGTTAGCAGTAGAAGTGTTGCATGCTTTTCTGCTCTCTCCCCAACCACACAGAAGCTCTTGAACAGTAAGGTATCCCGGGCCGTGCAGCTCTTCACACAGTAGAAGAACACGCACGCTTCTCTCACACATCGTGACTGGATATAGGAGCCGCGTCACACACACACCCATCTGGGCTCCTTTTTATCAAGGGAGAGAAATTGTGCACACGGCACCAACATGGAATCCCCTGGCTCATAAAGGACCATGGGGGGGGGGCTGTGGCCCTCCTCCGTGGTGCCACTCTGGGCTACACGAACTAGAGCTGTTTGCAAGAGACATAGACTATTGGAGGCAGCTTCACGTCCTCTTGTCGGCTTAATGCTTTGACTTGTGGTTGCAGAGCTGTTTGGTGGAACTGGTCCCTGCAGCCCATGCGCACCAGTGACTCGAGTCCCATGCCTCCATACCACTGTCAGGCCACTGCTGCACTGCCATGAACCCCTTGCATAGTGCACAAGCCCAGAGTATAGAAAGTTGCAAACACTAAAGCCTTGATGCATATCCAACACCAGCTGCTGCGGAGAAGTATCACCAGTGTTCCGTTGGAAGTCTGTGGGGCTGCTGCTTGACTTCTGTATAACATCTGGTTTTCTGTATAACATCTGTATAACATCTGGCCTTTTGTCTCTTGTTTCTGTCAGCATTTTAACTTGCCATGATTTTTAAAATTTACTTCCGAGGGAGGAGGCGCTGTGGCTCAGTGGTAGGGCATCTGTTTGGCATGCAGAAGGTCCCAGGTTCAATCCCCGGCATCCCCAGTAATGATCAGATAGGAGAAGAAAAAGAGGAGAAGAGATTGGATTTGTACCCTGCCCTTCACTACCCAAAGGAGTCTCAGAGAGGCTTACAATCCCATTCCCTTCCCCTCCCCACAAGACACCCTGTGAGGTAGGCGGGGCTGAGAGAGCTCTCTTGAGAACTGCCCTTGAGAGAACAGCTCTGAGAGAACTTGTAACTGACCCAAGTCACACCAGCAGCTGCATGTGGAGGAGTGGGGAATCAAACCCGGTTCTCCCAGATTAGAGTCCGCGCTCCTAAACACTACACCAAACTGGCGGTGATGTGAAGGACCTCTACTTGAGACCCCGGAGAGCAGCTGCCAGTCTGAGTAGACAATACTGACTTTGATGGACCCATGGCAGCTTCATGGGTTCATGAGGGTGGTAGTCAAGTTTCCGTTTTATAACTGGTAGAACAACTTTAATAAGGAAAGATGAGCTTGAAAGTCTAGGAAGGAATTGTTTGTACCATATTATCCTTCACAGTGCTTGAAAACAGCTCTTTTTGAGTGTGAGCTTAGGAGGCCTGCTTCAAGTAAGAGCTGCTGTCGTGCCCAATCACAACAGTGCCGCACTCGGATGCTACGGAGTCCCCCCCCCCTTTTTATTGCATGGCTAGACTCCTTTAAGATGTGTTGCATTCTTATTTTCTAGTATTCAGAGCAGAAGACTCAAATACTCATAGACACCTGACAGAGTTTGTCGGTCTGGATATTGAAATGGCATTTAACTACCATTATCATGAAGTGGTGGAAGAGATTGCAGACACAATGGTGCAGATATTCAAAGGACTCCAAGAGAGGTAAAGGGGGATTTTTGTTTTCTTGTTACTGTAAACGTAAAGGGATGTGAGAGTACTGTAAACTGTTTATTCAGGAAATAAAGTTTATGCTTTGGAAAGCCCAGATCCAGTTTCTGACCAGTGCTTGAAATCCTTCGTGCGCAAGTGGACTGGGGAAGTCCCAAAGCTTTGCATTTTATGACAGGCTTGCCATCTGCTAGACTGTTGACTGCTAATGTGTGAGGGATGCCTTGGACTGTGTGCATAGCAGACTTCAACTTTCTGCATCTTGTGGAAATGACTAAATACCTGACTACTATTAATCAGCAAGGTCCAGGTATCATAGTGTGCTGGAAAGAATGACAAATTCTCTACTTAAGAACTATAGACCTCTGACTAATAGGAATGGGCACGAACCAGGAAAATGGAGGTTTGTGGGGTCTCACGAACCTTCCAGGTTAACCAACCGGTTCATGGGGTTTGGGGAAAGATCTGAGATCTTCCTTCCCACCTTCCTGCTGGTGATGGCTCCCCGGGGCCCGCAGAATGGGGGGAGGGGAGAGCTTGCAAAAGCCATTTAAAGGGAACATTCCCTTTAAATGGCTTTTGCAAGCAGGCGCCACACATGAATGAAGTCCAAGCAACGAGTGCACCACTTCTGGGTGAACTTGCCATTTGGACTTCACTGGCACGTGGCACCCACTTGCAGAAGCCATTTAAAGGGAATGTTCCTTTTAAATGGATTTTGCAAGGCATTTCAGCGATCCCTCATGAGGTCTGTGCCCATCCCTACTGGGTTATTTACTGACAGTAGAAGAGGGATATGTGCAGGGCTGGCCCGTCATAGAGAATTTTTAGGCAGCGACCTAGAGCAGCCTCCTAAGAGGGTGTGCCCCGTGGCCACTGTCCTGCCACCCCTCCCCTCTCTCGCATAAACAGGGTAGGCTGAGGCGATACTGCTGCGACCCCGCACAGCTGTGGCGGAGACCAGCTTCCAGGCGCACTCCTCCGTGGATTCCATGCTTCTCCGGCCTCCAGCGGGCCCCCTGCCAGGCTCCGCCCTCCTTCCCGCGCGGCTCTGCCCTGCACTCCGGCACCAGCCTCAGGCAGCAGAGCCTCCCTGCTGCGGCACTCGCTCGCTGCTGCGCGCCCACCCGCAGAGGCCGTGCTGGGCAAGGACTACATGCTGGCCATCATCCTGGTCAACTGCGACAGCCGACCCTGACATGGGAAGGGGGGTTCAGGAGGGGTGCCCTTCCCGGGAGGAAAGCGAGCAAGCAGCCGGGCTGAGGCCACCCCCGGCAGCGCCCGTGTTCCCTTCTTCCCTCTTCTTCTTCCTTGGGGCTGTCGTGCTGGAGCAGGGGGCACTCCAGGGGGGGGGGCGCCAGAAAATTGGTGAACACACGGGGGGGGAGGAAGGTAGCCTCGCCTAGTGTACAAAAAAATCTGGAGCCAGCCCTGGATATGTGTTAGCCAGTGAAGTTCATTGCCAGTATTTCTGATGACTACTACCATAGCATTAGGGCTGGAGGCAGTGTTGGATAAGTTGTTAATGGCTCATAGCCATGGTGGCTTAGGAGGGAACTTCTCTGTTCCCAGGTGTCATATCTCAAAGTAAAGAATTGAGCATAGCTGTCTGTGTGTCTCATTTGTGAGCTTCTCTTGGGTATCAGACTAGCGACTGTTGGATATAGAGTACTGGGTTAGATGGACCTTTGGTCTGATACAGCATTGCACCAATGTTCTTTCTAAGCTGAGTTAGTGTGAGCTAGCTCAGTTTTTTTTAGCCTCCAGCTCACACATTTTTGTTCTAGCTCAGGAAGGATGGCTCCAGAGCAAACGAATTTATGCAGTAGCCAAATCGCTCGCTCACAACTTTAATGCCAGTAGCTCACAAAGTAGAATTTTTACAAGACTCCAGAGCTTAGAGGGAGCATTGCATAGCACTTCTTATTCTTTCCTTGCAGGATTGTTTTTCAGATTTAATGGACACCGACAACATCCTTCAATCATTATATGAGAAAAGCAGTAATGCATTTTTTTAACATGCCTGGTGCAAAAAAAAAAAGTTAAAAGCATTCCCTCTTGATAGGAAAGTCAGAAAACGAGTCAGCTTTTGCATGATGCTAGAGTGAACTCTAGTGGTGAAGGATGGTATTGCTTTTTTCTCATTCTCTCCTCGATATGTAGAAAATGGTTCTTCTCCATGTACAGGTTCCAAACTGAAATTCAGACAGTGAATAAACAGTTTCCATGTGAGCCATTCAAGTTCTTGGAGCCAACTCTGAGGCTGGAGTACCAGGAAGCCCTGGCCATGCTTCGGGAAGCTGGAGTAGAGATGGGCGAGGAAGAGGACCTCAGGTATGGCCTTATTAGTACAATGCAGGTGAAACACCTTCTCAACTTCATTTAGACTGTATCTCTTGAAAATGAACTCATGCATTGCCAGACTCTCATGTAAATCTCAAACTTGTCTTTAGGAAGTGCTGTAGATTGATACACAGACAGAATGAAGGAGCATTTCAGTACTGTGAAATAAATTTCCTCATAGAGAGAATGCAATGTCTAAAAAAAACCTCTCGCAGTCATCGCAAGGGAAAACCATACAGAACATCTATAGAGAGAGCCCTGAGACAGAGTCTAACTCCTAGGCATGGGGAATATAGACTTGGTAGCGGTGGGTGTGGCTGAGCCTTCAGTACATTATGAAACCAGTGTTTGTTCTACAGACCCTTTCCCCCTTTAATGCTCCTGAAAGCAATGGGGGTGAATCTCACCCACTGAGCAACAAACAAAAGTGTGACTTCTCTTGCTGTCAGTCAGATGCCATCTAGTGAAAGACTAAATAAAATCCTTTCGTTCACTCTGGAATATCAAAGTGCATTCTGGGAACATTAAACAAATCAGTGATTTGGTTTAACTGACTGACCGAATGTTTTGACCCCTCCAGGTAACCAACAGGTGCTTGAGAGCCTACTGAGTAATTTTTTCCTCTACATAAGATTAAGAAATCTGACCATTCTGCTTGCCAGAGGTCATTTCGGGGGGGAACAGGGGAACGCAGTTCCCCCGGGTGAGGTGCAGGGGGCGGGGCACATAACGAAGCCCCGCCCCCAGCTTCCGGCCGCCCCGCTTCCGGCCCTCATTCAGCCAGGAGGAGGCAGGAGAAGAGGGAGGGTAAGTTGCTTCCTCCCCGCCTCTCCCCACCCCTGCCTGCCTGGGGCCAGGGAGGGCCTTGGCGGGGCTTCCTCACACTCCCGCTGGCCTTGCAGGTCCACCGCCGGGCCCCTGATGTCAGTTATGCTAATGAGTTCCCCTAGCTATTTTTCTACGAAATGACCCCTGCTGCTTGCTAGTGGGGTGGGATTGTGAAACAGACCATTTATGTGCTTGTTTAGTTTGAAAATGTGCCCCATGAAGTCACTGGGTTTCAGTTTCATGTTAAGTCTACCTAGGATTGCAGTGTCAGAAGCAAGCTTGACTTGGGCCCGACTCCCTGTAAATGTGCGGCAGGTTATGTCTTCTTGTTTCCCAAAGGAAACCCTACAGCACTGACTCTTACGGTAGAACAGCATCACCAAACTGAAACCCTGGCATTTACATTTCTGTGGCATTTTCAAGTGTATGACGGATTGCAGCCAAGCTTCGTAGCATGTCCAAGGTCACAGATCAACACTGGAGAATGGGATAAGTCTAGGGAAAACTCACTCCTTTCTCCTTCCAACCCCTGGGAAACATGGCGTGAGTGCCAGCCTCCTTTGTAAGGCTTTAAAATTTAGAGGGGGCAGTTTAAGCTCTTGTCACTTCTGAGGCATGCACGATAGACGTTCCCCAATCCTTTCTTCTTTTTTCTCTTTAGTACGCCAAGTGAAAAGCTCTTGGGCCGTCTGGTCAAGGAAAAGGTAATCCCTCCCCTTGCAGTTTCACTCCTTGAAATAGCAGCAACATACCTTTTGTACTAAACACTCTTTGAGTAAGTAGGTTGGTCACAGAGAACATCAGAGTATCTTTGTAGGATGGCATTCATATAGAACATCGTTCTACTTTTATTTGCTCTAATATGTTGTTGTCTTAGAAAGTTTGGAATGTAGTGGATTGACAGCCACCGGTCTTGAAGCTTCCTGTGCTTGAAGTTTTGTATAAAAATGAGTATCAGCCCTACTGAATTGTATCATGTAAAAATGTGTGTTTCCTTTTCAATTGCCTTGCACTGATTTTACTTCTGCTCTTTTGCAGTATGACACAGACTTCTATATTCTGGACAAATATCCCCTGGCTGTAAGACCTTTCTATACAATGCCAGATCCAACAAATCCGGCAAGTAAAGCTTTATGTGACCGGCAAAGTTTTTTAAAAGTGAAATGCTACTGAGCATTGCAGATCATTTCTACATCCCTGGAACTGATTTTGTGCCACAAGTTCCTCATAAAACTGTAGCTGGTCCCTTCTAGTTGCTGAGTAGGTGTTGTGTATTCTGGTAAACTGGGTTTTCCCTCTTTGTGATGCTATCTTGCAGCATACTTGCTTAATGTAGTCAGTTTTGCGTAGGGCAGATTTGGGACTCACTTGGGTTATGCGAAAGTATTGTGACCTGATTCTGTGCATTGTTGTTCTGAAGAACAGCTTCATAAGATCAAATATTCAGGTTCCAATGCTAGTAGAACTGGTTTTCTCATGACAGTGGTTTGGATCCAAACCTTGTTTTCCGCCAATGTAGGGCATTTCCACCCCCTCATGGAGGCATCTCCCCACTCCAGACTGACCCACTACAGTGAAGTTCTGTTCCATCAGTATAGGTCCACTGAGTGCCTTGGACCCATCCCACTCTTAAGAGCCATCGACATCCCAAGCACTAGTGCAAGAGCAGCACTCTTGTTGTCCGTGCTTCTCTACATCTCCTGCATAACACAGCTGTGGGTCTCAAGATGCTTTCTAGATGAGGTTGGGGGGGGGGGGGGGGGGGGGAGGAATATGCACTGCCCTGTGGCATTACCCTGTGCTGTCATTCCCTAGCTGGCAAACAGCAAAAAACCCCTCTGTGCCCATTGTGAAGTATCAGATAAATGAGATGGGTAGAAAAGGGTGCACTGGGCTTGTTTGAATATTACTATATTATATGATTTTGCTGCTCCCGTTTATAGATGTCTTAAATGTTGTAGCTGTTAGGTTCATTCTTATCTTCAGCGTTTTATGTGCTTAATTTGAGTGCATTCCAAATGGAGCCAGTTTGGAAAGGCAGCTAATGAACGAAAAGTAAATAGATTCGTTCCGGTGACGAAAAATTTCCCCGTAGAAGAGTGAATAAACATTAAGAGCCCGCTAGTCTCTTGAACTGTCTCCACTTTATCTACACACTTCTGCACCTGGCATACAGTGAGAGCTGTTTAAAGCGATCATCTGGATAATGCTGCTCTGATCCACCAAAGCAGTTCTTATTATTCACATAGCCCCTTCAGTGTACTATTCTGAGTACAAGTCGGCAGGTCCGTCTCACAATGTAGAATTGGCCACACCAAAGACAACAAGGTGGGGGAGGAGCCTGGAGCATGTAAGCAAGAATGTGTATCTTTTAGTTACACATGCACAGGCTGAGGCTGCCGTCACACACACTAAATAGTTCACTTTCAGTCCACTTTCCAACTGGATTTTGCCAGTCCACACAGTAAAAAACCAGTTGGAAAGCGCAGTGGAAGTGGATTGAAAGTGGATTATTTTGCATGTGTGACTGCAGCCTTAGCTCCAGTAGGGAAGGGAGGACAGACTGGGCTGAAGGCTTCGGAGGTCACCTTGATTTTCAGAGTGAGCCTTTCTAGTCTTGCATCCTGTTTCCAAAGGCAGCAAGCCACTGCCTCTGGAAGTTCAAAACTCAGGGACCGATTTTCACACAAGAGCGGCGCCGCGGTCGCACCTCCCTTTGCCCCGCTTCTATTGGTCAATTTCCCACTCGAAGCCGCGTGGCCGCATTTTGACCCGCAGCTTCGCCCGATTTTCCCCATGGTTTCGTGATCCCAAAAAAACCAGGATCACGGAACCACAGGGAAAATCGAGCGAAGCTGAGCCGTAGGTCAAAATGCGGCCGTGTGGCTTCGAGTGGGAAATTGACCAATGGAAGCGGGGCAAAGGGAGGCGCGAACACGGCGCAGCTCTTGTGTGAAATCGGTCTGGGTGTGAAGGAGATAGACATCATCCTCAGAGAACAGAGATTTCAGTTAGCTATTGTGGTTAAACAGCTACGGATGGAGCCGTGCTTTGCATTTTGTCAAATCCGTTTTTAACAGCCATCTAAGCTTGCATCACATCTTCCGTGTTTTAATTGTGCGTTGTGTGAAGTATTTTGGTCCTGAACCTCCTGCAAATAAACTTCACCGAGGGAACAGAATTCTTGGTGTTATGAGGGGGAGAAAAATGTCCCTCACAATTAGGGATGTTAGCTGGCCACTTCACATGGGCATTCTCCCACTACTGGGCCTCTGGGGCCAGAGGGAGAACAGTGAGTGTGTGTGTGTCGGGGGGGTAGAGGTTAGTTAAAATTATGAATTGTACTGCGGTGGCTGAAGTGGTTAAGACGCTGAACTGCAGGCTGTGGAAGGTCAGTAGTTCAGCAGTTCGAGACCCGAGTGTGCCGCATGACGGAGTGAGCTCCCGTCTCTAGTTCCAGCTCCTGCCAACCAAGCAGTTCGAAAGCAAGAAATTGCAAGTAGATAAACAGGTACCACTTCGGTGGGAAGGGAACAGCGTTCCGTGCGCCTTGGTGTTTAGTCGTGCCGGCCACATGACCATGGAAATGACTTCGGACAGCGCTGGTTCTTCGGCTTTGAAACGGAGATGAGCACCGCAACCCTAGAGTCGGATTCGACTGGCTTTCGAGCAAGGGAACCTTTACCTTTACCTTTTTCTGCAAGTAGGGATGCCAGGCAGCGGGGGCAGGGTAAGGAACGGACACGGAAGATGTTCTATGTGTCAGTGCTGCATCCAGGCAAAAACCCGGATGTGTCATCAGCATGTCATGTGATGCTCCAAATACCATATGGTAACCCTACCGAGTTTCTACAGAAAGGCTTTTGTCCGGACGCAACATCAACATGTAGAGCAACATCATGTCTGTTCCTTGCTCTTCCCCACAAAGTGCTTGGGAATGCCAGGCAACGCTGTCCACAATATTAAAAGATTCCTGCCATAGGAGAAAAAATAATGATTATGCTGAAAACATTTCAGCCTTTTCTGCTCTCATGAGAAATAAGAGAAGCTATGCTTTAAAAAACAGTACGATTGTATCTGACGTTCTAAGGTCACTGCTGTAATCTCCTGTCCAGAAATGGCACACGGAATTAAGTTTTCTGTTATATTCAGATTAAAATTCATTTAAGGTGGCAGAATGTTATGTGAAGTCTCTGAGTGATGCTTTAAAAAAAAAAAAGAGCTGTGCTCTGTGGTCTTGTTGGCACACGTGACCTGCCAAGCAGCCATCCAGTTACTTCCCAGTTGCCAGCTACTAAGATACCACTTCCTGCCTGGAAGCAAGATCCCCTGGAGATGCCCTCTTGAACATCCCACAGACCAAAGCAGCTCATCTAGCGGGTACAAGAGAGGGGGCCTCTTCACTGCCAGCCCCATGGCTATGGAACGGCCTCCCCCGGGAGGCACACCCGGCACCCTCGCTCTTGACCTTTAGGAGGCGGCTGAAGACTGTGAGATTCATGGCAGCATTTGATTAGTTCTTCTGCCTACCTGCAGTTTTAAATAGTTGAATTTTAAGTCCTGTGTTTTTTGTATTGTGTTATTGTTTACATTGTAAGATGCCGTGAGTTCCCATAAGGTAAAAAGGCAACTAATAAACATTTCAAGTAAATAAGTAAATAAACTTCTCTCTTCAGAAAATCTCCAATTCTTACGACATGTTCATGAGAGGAGAAGAGATCTTGTCCGGAGCTCAGCGAGTTCATGATCCGCAGCTGCTGACCGAGAGGGCCCTGCATCATGGCATTGGTACTGCCTTATTTAGTTCTGTGTATTTACCTTTACATGGCACGAGGGTGTCAGTCAGATTTCATACTGCAGAGTCAGTGCACATGGCAGTAGTGGGGTTGAAGGAGGTAACTGACGTCTTGACTTTGCACGTGCACTTGTGGACACTTGGAATGTTCTGATGTTAAGCAGAATGTTGAAACCATTGTGTATGCAAATTTTTTAGTGTGCAGGTGAGAATACCTGGTGTCGTGTGGCCGCTAAATGATTAAGGTGCAAATAAGTTCCAGGCTTGAACTTTCTCTTGCCCGTAAACTCTCCAGCTTCAGCTTCCCATCCACACTGATTTCTGACCTTACTTATTGGGGTTGTTAGGACTATCTCAACATAATGCACATTAAGCCATCTGATTATTCTAAAGGGCAATATAACAGCGAAGACTATTACTTGCAAAGACTTATTAGACCTCAGTTTTTAGTTTAGTAATCATTCTTATGTTGGTTGGGTTTTTGTTTTCTTTTTGGGTCGGGGAGATCTTTTTGTGTACCTAGTGCCTGCTTAACCAGGCCCTTTATCCAGTATGGAATGTAACAAAGCTAGAGCTTTGATAGGCAGAAATAGCCTTCCCCCATTTTGCAGGTTCTTTGCTGCTGAAGGAAAAGGATTAGCAGGTGTGCTCTTGTTGAGAAGTACCAAGTCCTGATATTGGTCCAATCCATCAATTCCCCCGAGTCTTACCCCAGGAGGAAGGAGTACAATTTAGATGTGGTCTTGACTTCAAAGCCTAATTTGCACAACCCAGTTCCAGGGTTCCCACTAACATGCACCAGCCTATGCTGGTTTCCCCCCCAGTGCAGAGCTCATTAGCTCAGCGCAGGTGCCCTCATGGGCAGGCCCCACCCTCCGCTCTCCCTCTATCGCCCAGGGAGGAAGAGGCACAAAACCAAGCCTCCGCTCCCCCCATGGGCCGAGGAGGAAGGGGGGAGGAGCTGCCAACCCTTTAAAAGGAACAGCTAACTTGGAAGCAGGGGGAGCAAAAAGGAGCCCTGAAATGGCTGACCGCCCTTTAAAGCAAGTAGCTGACAGGTAGACCCATTATGCTGCTAGCTTTAAAGGGTCAGAAGTAGGGGGGAGCGAAATGGTGCCCTGAAATGGATGCCAGCTCTTTAAAGCCGATGGGTGGACCCACTTGGAAGGAGAGAAGCCAAACTGAGAACTCTAAAGGCTGTCTTTTTTCTTCCTTCTTTCCACCTCTCCCCCTTCTTTCCTTCCTTCCCTCCTCTCTCCTTGTCTAGTTGCTTTCTTTCCCTTTCTTTTTCTCCTTTGAATTTCCTTCTTTCCATTTTCCCCTTTCTTTCAATTTCTTTCCCTTTTCCCTTTTCATTTTTTCCCCTTTCTATTCCTTTTCCCCCTTTCCCTTCCTGCCTTCCTCCCTCCCTCTCTCTTTTTATTCCCTTTCTTTTCCCCCTTCCTTTCTTTTCCTTTTTTCTTTCCATTTCTTCATGTTTGTATGTTTGTAAACTGAATTTTTTTAAAAAAAAAAATCAGGCTCACTCACAACTTTTATGCGCATAGATTTTTTGGCTCACAAGGTAGAATTTTTGCTTGCAACAGTCGACAGCTTAGGGGGAACATTGCCCAGTTCCGAAAATACTCATTTTGTTTCCCTTACTTGCTTATATCCTGCTTTTCTTCCCAAGTGGCAACCCAAAGTAGCTTGCAACAAATAAAACAAAATAAAAATACAGAAAATAAAGACTATTTAACTGGAGAATGGGGGAGCTTCTAATTGCTCTGCTGTATCTGGGATAGCAGGCCACTGCATGTGCCTCCCCATGGCCACGATACATTACGTAGGCATACACATGCATGATATAAAATGTAAGCACAAAACAGATGCATTCTCCATCCCCAAAGATTTAAGATGAGTACAAGAGGCCTTTCATGGCATGCCTCCATCTTCTGAGTACCTGGACGAGGGCTATTTTGGTAGTGGTCTCATTTGTCCCGAAGAAAAGCTACACTGCTGTGACCCATTTAGAACAGGCATAACTATCTTGTTAGTTTACTGGGGGGGTTGTGATGCTTTCCTAGATTGTTGTTGTTTTTTAATTTTAAACACTGAAGTATTGTTGACTTCAGTTGCTTCATTGTTTATGTTGCAGGTGAGTTTGATTTTGCTTGTTTGTTAAAGTGGGGGTAAAAAAATAAATAGTGGGCAGAGACTGTTCCTGGGACTCGGATCGTGCAAAGTGATCTACCTGCCGAGAATGAAGGGAAGCAAGCAACCGCTTTGCTCAAACAGCTGCTTCTTTGTCCAGCAAGAGCCTTAACAGACTTTCAGCCACAGAAGCAATTTGCCTTCAGAGGATTTCCTTCGAGTTGGAGGTTTCCATTCTGCGCAGGGCCCATGTGTCAGGCCCGCTTTGATTATAGTACAGCTTCATCCATCCAGATCCTTGAGGGACTATCAAAAGCAGTTCAGATAAATAGGACTGATTGATAGGGTTATGTAGTCATATGGGTTTATGTGCAGGAGATGCACAAGGCAGATTTGGATACCTTCAGGCTTTTCCAGGTAGTAATTTTTTTCCGCTTGGTAAATGTGCAGCTGTTTATCCTTGGAGGGAGATTAGCTAGCCTGTTGTTACATAGACGAGAAAAAGAGCAAGATTACCCCCATCTCCTTCTAGGAGTATCCTGCTGTTCTTTTCATTCTTGGGGGGGGGGGAGGTTCTTTGAAGTAGTAAGCATTCCCCATGTCAACGCTGCAGTTAACTTTTACAAAAGCCGTAACAGGCTGTTCTTCCCATGTAGCATTGGACTGCTAGTGCCAGATGCTGAGCTTTCCAGGGAGGTGACTAGAAACAGCTTTAGCTTTGGGATTATTTGGGTTCTCTCCTCAGTATAAGATTCTATACACACACACACCATGTTTCGTGAGAATTAGACCCATAGTAAACTAAAATTATTTCCTTTTCAGATTTGGAGAAAATTAAGTCTTACATCGATTCCTTCCGTTTCGGTGCACCTCCCCACGCAGGTGGCGGCATAGGTAACGTAGCAGCATTATGACGACAGCAGCATTTTTGAGCACGGGTTTTACAGGGGCATGTGCACGGTCAGCATTCTAAGCTAGTGATCTCTGAGGACTTACAAAGAAAACTGTGTCGGAAGCAGAAGCCTGCTCCTTAGCTTTCCACTTCCCCTCAGTGGGATATGGAGTTATTGAGAAAACAAAGCCGTTTTCTATTTGAGATGAAGTTATTGCTACCTTTATTCTGGAGCCTATAATGTTTTTATACTCAGTGTTGGGCTTTTGGGGGGTGGGTTATGATGACATTCTTAAGGTGTGCTTCCCCACAAGAAGGGTGAAGAGGTTACAAAGGAAAGCCAAGGTTCCCATCCCTGTCTTCTCCTCATCCTTTCAATAGGGAGCTTGGGAGGCCTTTGTAGGTTAGGATATGTTGGGGAAATGTTGGTGATCTCCTTTCTTCCATTAGTGCTTCCACATCCCGACCACTTTAATTTTTTGTTTTACCCCAGTCTGCAAAAACAGTGGAACCCCAGCAGAATGGGAAATGGCTGTGGGGAGGGGTAACTTACATCAAAGAATTGCCATTCGTAGGAGCAGTTAAGCACCCAGATACGCCATCTCCCCCCCACATTCAATGTTACTTTGGCAATCCCGCCACTGGGACCATACATTTGCCAAGATAACATCTGGCTTGGCCTGTACTTTCCTTCATTAAAATAATTTGGATGCTGTGTAAATTGTGACTGTAGATACATGCGCTTTAAATATGAACATGAACAAAAATGACACATCGTGGAAGACTTCTGCCGGTAGTACTAATCCATAACAATGGCTTCTTAGCTGAGCAGTTTGCAGTTGCATAGACTTGCCATAAGTCTATCTGTTGTGGATCTAGTGACCTTCCTTAAGAGACGAGGACTCTTGCTTAATTGACCCTGAATCAGCATGACTGTCTTCCACAAAACCATGACTTGCACACCCAACTGGAAGCTCAATAAGCCAGTCTTTTGAGTCGTGTGGCACAGATCGCATGCAAAGCGCTGTGCTGCTCTACTTCTTCAGACCTTGTTCAGAATCCAAGGAGATAATAATACCTTTGTTTCAATTAATTTTTAGATTTAGTTCTGTTGCGGCTTTAGTGGTGGGCCCTTCAGTTACTGAGTGTCTCTGTATAAACGTGCACACAACTGAGTCTTTTAGCTGATTGAGTTTAATTTTTACAGGATTGGAAAGAGTAACCATGTTGTATCTCGGCTTGCACAATGTCCGACAAACCTCCATGTTCCCGCGCGATCCCAAACGTCTGACGCCTTAAGAAGTCTGGAGTTTGCAGCCTTTGTCCATGCTCTCAGTGACCTCACACCCAGCCTAGTGGAAAGCTATCTAATCTACTGAAGTGCCACAATGACAAATGTTCAACTCACTTATTACTAACATCTTAAAGTCAAGTATTTTAACAAACCTGGACTCTATGGTAGACAACGTCATCTTTTTAATAAGAACATACTTGATGAAGTTGAGAATAATATTATCATGTTGTACTTTAGGAAGTTTCTAAACACTTGAATTTTAACAATATTCCTAGTTGTGTAAAAAAAAAAGATGAGTGTTGTTTTTTTAACATACGACGACAACGCTATAGATGTCAGAGTTTGATCCTAACAGTCATGCAAAAGACATGGAAAAGTAGCAAATTGCACAAGGGTTATTTTGAGAAGCAGCTGAGAAATTATGGACTAAGTTTGAATTTACTGAACTGTAAACACAGGTTGCAATAAAGCTCCCACCTATACTGTGTCCTTTTTTATTCCCTGTGTTGGTCTTATTCAGGAACTAGAGGTGTGCCCACAATATGTAATGGTAGCTTGGGCTGCAGCAGCAACTTGTAGCCAAAATCAGATTTATAGCAAACACCATACCCCACCTTTCTTCTCAACAGGTATCCAAGTGGCTTATACAGAGAGTGAATATAAATGGGCAATTTTCTCAGTGGAGGGTGGTAAGCAGTGGGGTACCGCAGGGATCAGTACTTGGTCCAGTGCTTTTTAAGTTGTTCATTAATGATTTGGAGTTGGGAGTAAGCAGTGAAGTGGCTAAATTTGCAGATGATACGAAGTTGTTCGGGGTGGTGAAAACCAGGGAGGATTGTGAGGCACTCCAAAGGGATCTGTCAAGGATGGGCAAGTGGACGTCAACATGGCAAATGGGGTTCAATGTGGCCAAGTGCAAGGTGATGCACATTGGAGCCAAAAATCCTAAATATAAATACACATTGATGGGGTCTGAACTGGCAGAGACTGATCAAGAGAGAGATCTTGGAGTTGTAGTGGATAACTCACTGAAAATGTTGAGACAGTGTGTGACTGCAATAAAGAAGGCCAATGCTATGCTGGGGATTATTAGGAAGGGTATTGAAAACAGATCAGCCAATATAATAATGCCCCTATATAAATCAATGGTGAGACCTCATTTGGAATACTGTGTGCAGTTCTGGTCACCACACCTTAAAAAGGATATTATAGCTTTGGAAAAAGTGCAGAAAAGGGCAACTCGAATGATAAAAGGGTTGGAACACTTTCCCTATGAGGAAAGGTTAAAGCACTTGGGGCTCTTTAGCTTGGAGAAACGACGACTGAGGGGTGACATGATTGAGGTTTACAAGAGTATGCATGGGATAGAGCAGGTCAAGAAAGAGGTACTTTTCTCCCTTTCTCACAATATAAGAACTCGTGGGCACTCCATGAAATTGCTGAGCGGTCGGGTTAGAACGGATAAAAGGAAGTACTTCTTCACCCAAAGAGTGATTAACACATGGAATCCACTGTCATAGGAAGTGGTGGCGGCTACAAGCATGGACGGCTTCAAGAGGGAATTAGATAAGCATATGGAGCAGAGGTCCATCAGTGGCTATTAGCCACAAGGTATAGATAGGGACTCTGGGGCAAGTGATGCTCTGTCTTCTTGGTGCTTGGCGGGATCAACAGTGGGAGGGCTCCTAGTGTCCTGGCCCCACTGGTGGACCTCCTGATGGCACCTGGTATTTTTGGCCACTGTGTGACAGAGTGTTGTTATTAAGTGCTTATATTGTTCTCCTCTCCTCCATTTTATCTTCACAGCTACATGAGGTAGTTTGGCTGAGAATGTGTGAGCAGCCCAAGGTTATCTAGGAATCATCCATGGCACAGATGGGTTTCAAACCCAGATCCTTGTCTGACGTTCTAACCACTCCCACCGCACTGACTCTGGTAGCACAGGAAATTCTTAAATCCCCTAGCCCCTTGTAAAGGAGGGCATGTCTTCTGTCCTCCCTATTTGTGCTGCCTTTCTCCCCAGTGAGGGACCCAAAGCAGTGTATATTGTTTTCCTCTCCTCACAACTACCATTGGGAGTAGGTAAGGCTGAGAGTGTGTGACAGGTCCAAGGTCCCAGCGAAGTTTCATTTGATTTGAACCTGGGTCTCCAAGAGCCTAGTCCAGTGCTCTAACCTCTATACTGCACAGGCTGATAGGTCAGGGCACTTGTAACAGGTTATTTTCCATCTCCGTGGCTGGGCTTCCTGCCAGGACCTGGCTGTTTTCTGCTTTTTTTTCCAGTTCTGCTGCTGCTGCCACATCACAGCTTGCTTTACCACTCTTTTGCATTTGCATAGGATAGATAGGCAAATCTCTCCTATGTGATTGAGAGAGTCTGGTAAAGAACTGGCTGAGGCTCCTCCCCACCCTCCTTCCGGGAGAGGGAGGTAACAGCCAGAGCTTGCTTCCTGGCTAGGCTGCAGGAGACAAAGGGCAGCCTTTCTTTCCTTCCACTGGCTGAGGCTCCTCCCTGAAGGAAGGGAAGGAATGAAGGAGAGCTTGCTTTGCTGGATTGCCTCAATCACATGGGAGAAATACCAAGCATCTTTAAGGCCAACAAAGTTTTGTTCAAGATATGAGTTTTTGTGTGTGTGTTTTGTTGGGCTCTTTATGCCAGGGCTCTCCTGGGTGCAACTGGGTTCCCTCCCCCTTTCCACTGTATCCATGCCCTCATGAGCCAGTCTTTCTCAGTAAGAAAACAATGTGAACTATTTTAGAGGAGCTCTACTGGTAGCAGGAGCTCCTTTGCATATTAGGCCACACACCCTAGTGTAGCCAATCCTCCAAGAGCTTACAGAGCTCTTCTTACTGGGGCTACTGTAAGCTCTTGGAGGATTGGCTACACTAGGGGTGTGTGGCCTAATATGCAAAGGAGCTCCTGCTACCAGTAGAGCCCTGAACAAGCCAGTGAGGTATATTAGGCTGAGTGTGTGTGTCCAGTCCAAGTTCACCCAGCACATTTCCTTTGTAGGAAGTTGTAGTTATTTCTCTCAAGAAGACTATGGTTTTGTAGACAAACACATGGCCCTCAGTCTGTGTCAGGATGCCTTCTCATGTTCTTGACCAGCACATGAAACAACTTATGTACAAAAGGTTGTAATGCCCAGGCATTTCATGTTTTCCCCTGGGTCCTAGGCTAGGAACACTGAACGTGAGATTTCTGTAATGAATGTCAATAAATCAAAAGTAGGTCTGCAGCTTACAGATACACACCTGAACAGCATACTCAAGATTGCAACAGCACAGACATTTTGAATGCCTTGATTCAGAGTAGAGGTGTCAGTTACCAGAGACTGTTAAATAGACAAAATATTGCAAGAGTGCTAGTGTTTTAAGCATGTTTTATTTAATGTTTTAAAAATTTCTGTGTTAGTCTGTGTCCTCCATAAAGTTTATATCTCTGCTACCTGGCATTACATTTTATGACACATGGCCTGGCCCAACAAGGTCTCATTTATGTCAGATCCGGCCCTCATAATAAATGAGTTTGATACCCCTGCTCTAGAGCATCACCTCAGACTTAAAAACTGGTGTAAAAGGAGGGAACTTGGTTTGAGTTTTAACCTCCCAACGCCATTGCAGGAACTGCACCTGCTCCTTGGCCAGAGGCTGGGCAGGCAGCTCTTAGTCTTTGGGCTACCTGTGCCATGGTGGCCATTTGCTGCGCCCTCGCAGCCCAAAGTGGGCGTTTAAGATCTGGTGTCCCCACAGCCATCCTGTTGCCCTGACCGTGTGCCTAACGGCTGCTTAGAAGAACCAAGGCCCCGGGTTCTGCTGCCGCCACATGCCACCTCCCCCACTGCAGCCACCCTCCCGGGGCCAACAGCTGAGCAGCCTTCCCCTTGTTTTCTCCTTACCTAGCCCATTTTTTCCAACTCTCTTCTTTCCCCTCAACCATCTTCTCCAATTCTCTGCCTCTCCCCTAGCTTGTCTTCCCCTCCTTCCCCTGGCTTAGGGTTGCCAGGCCCCCCTTGGCCGCTGGCAGGGGATGGGAGGGGAAGGTTGCCAGATCCAGGTTGGGAAACTCTTGGAGATTTGGGGAGGGCAGGGGGTACAATGTCATAGAGTCCACCCTCCAAAGCATCCATTTTCTCCAGGGGACCTGTTCTCTGTAGTCTGGAGATGAGCTGTAAGTCCAGGGGGTCCCCAGGTCCCACCTGGAGGCTGGCATCCCTCCCCTGGCTGCTTTTTCCTTTTCTGGCTGCCCCACTGCAGCTAGAGCTGGGGGGGGGGTAGAGATGCCACTCAGGCAAAAAGGCACCCAGAAGCTGCTCTTGGCTGGCCTTGGTGCAGTAGCTGCATGTGACTACCTCCCCTGCTCCTGAACAACTTCCTGGGGCTGGGCTGAGAGCAGCCTGCTGTTTGGTGGTATGGGTGGCACCAGGAGCGAGTCCCGTCCAGATCAGAACGCCTTTTATCTGGGGTGGGCACACATGAGCAGCCCCTCCCCCAAAAGAAAGCAGCAAGCTTGGAGTATGTGGACTGAAGGGGAGGGGCACCTCAGCACCCACCAGCCAACCAGCAGTAGCACAACTTCTTCTTTGCAGCTTGAACAACCAGGTGTTTATAGGTTTTTCTAAGGTCCTAGGCTAGGAACACTGAACGTGAGATTTCTGTAATGAATGTCAATAAATCAAAAGTAGGTCTGCAGCTTACAGATACACACCTGAACAGCATACTCAAGATTGCAACAGCACAGACATTTTGAATGCCTTGATTCAGAGTAGAGGTGTCAGTTACCAGAGACTGTTAAATAGACAAAATATTGCAAGAGTGCTAGTGTTTTAAGCATGTTTTATTTAATGTTTTAAAAATTTCTGTGTTAGTCTGTGTCCTCCATAAAGTTTATATCTCTGCTACCTGGCATTACATTTTATGACACATGGCCTGGCCCAACAAGGTCTCATTTATGTCAGATCCGGCCCTCATAATAAATGAGTTTGATACCCCTGCTCTAGAGCATCACCTCAGACTTAAAAACTGGTGTAAAAGGAGGGAACTTGGTTTGAGTTTTAACCTCCCAACGCCATTGCAGGAACTGCACCTGCTCCTTGGCCAGAGGCTGGGCAGGCAGCTCTTAGTCTTTGGGCTACCTGTGCCATGGTGGCCATTTGCTGCGCCCTCGCAGCCCAAAGTGGGCGTTTAAGATCTGGTGTCCCCACAGCCATCCTGTTGCCCTGAAAGGAAGTACTTCTTCACCCAAAGAGTGATTAACACAAGGAATCCACTGTCATAGGAAGTGGTGGCGGCTACAAGCATGGACGGCTTCAAGAGGGAATTAGATAAGCATATGGAGCAGAGGTCCATCAGTGGCTATTAGCCACAAGATATAGATAGGGGCTCTGGGGCAAGTGATGCTCTGTCTCCTTGGTGCTTGGGGGGGATCATCCAGCCAGGTGCAAGTAGAGGAGTGGGGAATCAAACCCGGTTCTCCCAGATTAGAGTCCACGCACTTAAGCACTACAGGAAACTGATTCAGGACTGAACAGGACAAAAGAAGGTGAGCAAAGATCTCCTTAAGGAACTCTTATGTCTCCATCTCTCTTCCTCCTCCTCCCCCACTTTTTCCTCTACACATCCTTCCCTCCCCCAAATAAGCCCTTTCCAACTCCCCCAGCCCCCACGAAAGTAAACGAGGGAAGAAGCAGGAAAAAGATGGGGGGGGGAGTGCTTTAAAAACTTTATTTTGGGCTTTTAAATAAAAATGGCTAAATCATCAAATATAGGGAGAAATAGAACAGCCACAGGGCAGAATGGGATTACAGGTTATAAATATGAGAATTTATGCAAGGCAAAACATCCAAGAGAAATACAATATTTATGACAACACTCAGTTCATTCTGACCCTCCCCCCCTTAGCCAGACAGCAGCAAAAAGATTCATCAGAAGCTATGTGCATGTATTTAAATGTCGGGATTAGAAGAGGGAGACACATTACACTGCCACTCCCCCCTTTGCATGAAATCATAAATACAGCCTATAGTAGTACAAGGGGGTTTCGTCAAGTGGCCCAAATGATGAAGGAAATCTGGGAGTTCCGCAGAACTGACATTATAGGAGGTGGCATGACTTGGAAGTGACATCATGATCTTTGACCTGGAAGTGATGTCACAGGATGTGCCCTCACAGAATAGAACACATCCTTGCTAAGCACCACCCCCAAAATCTCCAGGTATTTCCCAAGGCAGACCTGGCAACCCTATAGGGAAGGCAGGAGGCTCTTCGGGGGGGGGGGGGATATTTTGAGTAAAAAATAATCTTGCTAATTGGGTTTGCCTGTGTCCCTTATAAAGTTTATATCTCTGGTACCTAGCATTACAGTTTATGGCACACACGGCCTGGCCCAACAAAGTGACATTTCTGTCAGATCCTGCCCTCATAACGAGTTCGAATCTTATGCTTTTCCTTACCTTAAAAGAGAAAGAAAAGTAAAAAAAGATAAAGCCTGGTAAGAATTATAGAGAATGCAAAGCTTCCACTCCGTGTTCCTGCATTTTGGTTCATCCTAATAATGGTGACATTTCTTTGGGGTCCCAACGAGGGGCTCAAGACCAAATTACCAACCTGGAGGCTCAACTGATTTACAAAGCACTCTTCTCTCTTGGTTGGCAACATATTCCATTTTACATCATTATTGCATTACTTAATTTCCCACCAATTACATAGTGTAACAACTAGGTTCATCTAATCAACTGCCAAAGCATTATCGCATATTAATAGCCTAATGTGCATGTCCGTGACTTGTTTATCCACATACTTAGGGTCTTATCCGCTAACTACCAGCTGTACTCACCCAGGTGGAACCATTTTGTGGTTTCTGATGATCTTCTTCGTGGTCTCTGTGCTTCACACCAATGGGATCTAGTGCGCCTGCGCTGCGCAGGCGCACTAGATCCCATTGGTGTGAATGCACAGATGACCACTCGAAGATCACCAGTTACTGGTAAGCAACCTATTTATCTTCTTCGTGGTCTCTGTGCTTCACACCAATGGGATCTAGTGCGCCTGCGCAGCACAGGCGCACTAGATCCCATTGGTGTGAATGCACAGATGACCACTCGAAGATCACCAGTTACTGGTAAGCAACCTGTTTTTCTGTCAGCCTTTCAGATAAAAAAGTTCATTCACCCACCTGAGCAGCTGAAACTAGCATCAGTCATGTCAACATACACTTTTTCCTTCGCTAATACAAGGTATCAATAACATGGTTCCCCCCCCCCCCATTTCGCCTCCTAAAATCCCAGCGTTCTTGTGGGCGTCTCTCCCAACTCTTGAGCTGCATGGGGCAGGGCTTCTTCTATATGGACACACACTGCATATAGGAAACCTGTATTGTGTGAAGCAGCTCTCAAGAAAACGGGGGATATGGAGCGTAGCCTATTTTAGGGGATGTGTAATAAAATCAATTAGGTAAAGAAGGATATGTGATACTTCCAAAGGAGGAAGGAACCAGGGTAATGCAGACTTTTTCAGTGTTCTATCTAGAACTGCAAACTGAAGACAAATTTCATAATTCCTGTGCCATTGTACACTCGGAAACAGAGACAAGACGGGGATTTGAATTCTAAGATTTTGCATTATTATTTATTACCTGGCCTGCTCTTTAGATGTTTCTCAGCACCTAGGACCTGGTCTGAATTTTGACAGCAGGAAGCACCAGTATATTATGCTCTATTTATTTAAAACATTTGTATCTCACCATCCTGCCTAACCAGGAAGCTCAGCTGCAGTGTCATGATTTTGCAAGGGGCTTTAGCAGTTTTGTTTTTTTAGGTGCTGATGCAGTAGTCCGTGGGAAAATGTATAGCTTTGGAAATCTCAGCTTGACTTGTATTACAGATCATTATCCCTTTGAAATAAAGGTTAGAGTAAAAATTGAGATGTCTCCATATGAAGTCCTGTGAAGCCATCCGGTTGATGAAAAAGCAGGGTAGGCAGCTTAGCTGACAGAATGGCTCTTGTATACAAAACCCCAGAATCTTCCCAGAAACACTGACATCCATTTTTGAAAAGCATTGATCATGTTCCTGGTTATACTTAAGTTGTTAAATGGATTATAAATAAGAGTTAATCATCTCAGATTCATTACCAACAAATTCAGGTCCCAGAAAGAACTGTTTGTTCAGTTAATCCAACTGGAATCAATCAAATTCAATTACCTTTTCCCTTACCGAGATAGTAATATCTCTGGATGATATCCTTTATTGGATGCTACATCATAATAAAAACAAATAAAGTCACGGATTACTGATTCATGTTGGAAGGTTTCAGGGGGCAGCATGTTGCAGAACAAATTAAACACAGATTTCTCTTTGTGCTCTCACACATTGCAATTCACATCACACTTACACGTGCATCCCATGGGTTTGTCAATGTCGTAGGTGCACACTTTGCAGCTGTTGTGGCAGACTGCTGAACTTATTTTTTCTCAGGTGTCAGTTATTCATGCTGGCTACAATGAAGATGGACTAGCCCACTGATTCTTAAAATTATGGCTCTGATATACTTCCAGTGGATTCCTGCAAGCTGGAGCACGTATAACTCCTTCCAAAGGGATACTGCCAAAAATGTCTTCCTCCAACAGAGGTCCAGATATCCTCCTGTTTCAGTGTCTTCCTCAGGGAGTTCAACAGATATTTCCGAGCACAAGGTCGCCAAATACCAAACTATTTATCCAAATTTTTCAATGAACACTGCAAAAAGTCTCTCTTAGTGAGCTCAAAGCTTCCTCCAACCTTGTGCTTGGAAATATCTGTTGAACTCCCTGAGCACTTATTCAAAATAGACTTAAAGGAGTCCTCCCTCTTAAAACTTTTGTATAATTAAGGAGAACTGATATTAATAAAGAGGTTGTGCAACATCTTTTGTGATATGTTAAGAGACGATACTTAGATGTTTTGTATTAAGGCAATTTGATTTCTGGCTTTATATTCATCAGGAACCCCTCGGGGAACCCCTATGGAATCCATATAGATCTATCATCAAATGAGGTGCTTAACACCTCTCTCTTATTCCTACTGCACTTGCTTCCTGTATTATGTTCAAATGCCAGGGTGAATGGTATAGCCAATTGTCTTTTACCTCAATTACTTGGACCACCTTAGGATCATTAGGTGGGGTCTAATGTTTGACTTCAGGGAGGTCCGATGACCAACTCCCGGTCTCATTCCGGGCCCAGGTTACCATTCTAAATCTGGCTACTGGATCTGTACCACTCACGTATGCTCCCAACCCAAAAGTAATGTCTAGATCTTGGTCTGCATCAGTCACCGTCAGAACTATAGGGTTACAGGTACTGAGGTTACACGAGGGGGTGGTGTGCCCCCTAAATATGGTTATTTTCTTGTATAGGGGTTTAGTCTTGGCAAAGGATGGGGCCCAGTCCTGGGGTGCCGTGGTCCACCACACGTTACTCCACCCAGGGCAAGGCGCCCCTCGGTGCACTTGAGCCGTACTTTCTGGACACAAATACTTGTCCGCACTACTTAATTCTCTCTGATTACCCAAAGTTCCGCATTGCAGAATTAAGCAAGCATCGAATATAACTGTTTGGGATTTCTCTGCTCTGGTGAGATTAACCCAGAACCTGACTGGGTATCCGGCCCCTCCCCTCCAGTTGTCATCCTCTCTTAATTTCCCTATGTCAGGAGCCACCGATCTCCCTCCTAGACTCTGGATGGGGAGAATGGAGACGAGCGCCAACACTATGAGCAATACTGGTTCCATATCCAAACAAAGATGGCAAAAACTATCAGAAAGGGTAACAACACTGCGATGCGAGCCTCTTGTTGCTGTGGTCCGTCACTTTCGTCCACTTCCCTATTCGTTCTGTGTCCCCCTCTCTTCTGGAGGAGGAGGTACACTCAGGTGTAGGCCTCCGAGTGGTTCGTGGGATCAGAGGGGTACACCTGGGGCAGTTCAAGGAATGCAAGGAATGCAGACCAGCCCTATTTATTAGTTTTCCTTCCAGGGAGATTATGGGGCTGGGTGTTCTATCAGCTAACAACAGCTCTGGTGGGTGTGATTTGGATATCTGTCTGAACAACCAGAACCGTTTCGGTTTTCCACCTCAGTGTTGAAAGTAATACTGAGTTTCCCAGGTTCTTTTGGGGAACCTGAGTCGAGTTTTGTACTCTATTTTTCCCCACCCTTCCCCATCTCCTCCAGCATAATACCAGATTCTGTATTTCAACCAAGAGCACAAATAGCCAGACTCAATTATTATTGGGCCGTAGGAGTATTGTAGGGGGTCCTCGAATTGGTGACCAAAAGTGGCCCACCGGTCCGTTGAGGACCACTCGGGATTATCTCCTGGTTTGGGTCTTGTGGCCTAAATGCGAGCATGTAGTTTATTATTCTCACTCTTCGATTTCACTGACCTCCAGGGCTTCCCTAACTGCAGCAAGGTCGTCCTGCTCCCACGGATTTAATCCTTCTGCTAAGGTTTCCTCCCACCATTAATCTTCAGATCCATCAGCGTCTGACTCTGACGAGCTCCCTGTATGTAATTCAAGGTTCCCACACCGAAAACAGTTGCTTCCCTGATCGTTGACACGGAAACAGTTCATGGGTCGTTACCAGTTCATCTGGAAAGGGTCAGTTTGAGGGGTTCACCCGGATGTTGGTGACTGGTCCACTAGCGATTCGCAGCTGGTTCAGGGGTCGTTTTCTAACTGCGGTCTCAGTAGTTAGGAGCACTTGGAAAGGACCCTCCCACTCAGGCCGGAGCTTAGCTTCTTCCCAGGATTTGATCAGGACCCACTCGCCAGGCTGGACTGAATGTACAGCAAAGTCCAATGGAGGTCACTGAGCCGATAGGCCTCGTTTTCTGAGAAGAGAAACAGAAGATGACAACCCAAGTATACATTCCTGTAGAAAACGGTCTTTCATTTCCATTAGTGGAGGTTCCCCCGTTAATCCAAAGAACTCCACATTAATCTTACCCTTACAATTTGAGGGGGGGGGGGAAGGAAGGTGGAGACAATGGATATTCAGGACCTTCACAGTAACATTATTTGTTTAAAAACACATAATGTGTTGAACAGGCCTGCTTCTCCTACAGACCCTGTTCTGCCCACTCCCTCTCTTGGTTGCCAGCTCCTGGAGGAGCTGGCTAGGCTAGAGCTCGTCTAGTTAACACCTAATTTTCCATGTGGGAGGATACTGTACCTTATGAGAAACAGTGATCCTTCTCCCAAAAGCCTAAGCAAGTGAAATAACGTTCTGGCTTTGAGCATATTTCTAAAATTAACTTTCTAGAGTTGCAAAAAGAAAATTCTCTGTGGCATATTGAGACTAGAGGGTTACAGCCGTCTCCTAGAAAAGTAGCTTGTGGGCATTGATGTGTACTAGAACAGAAAGTCTCCTGGCTTGCTTTACGTACACCTTGCTTTGGTATCTTAAACCTAGATAATTTTCTCAGGCTGACAGACAAATTCAGGATGGATTGTTGATTTTGTTATCCATACTTGGTGTGATGGAACAGGCCTACTTCACCTACAGACCCTGTTCTGCCCTCTCCCTCTGTTTGCCGCTCTGAGACTCCTTTGGGTAGTAAAGGGCGGGGTATAAATCCAATCTCTTCTTTTTCTACCATTGCCACCACTGTCCTATTGGGGTCTTCTTGCCAGGAGGGAGAGAACCCTGACTCCATTTCTCAGTTCTGAGGCCTGGCCTCAAGGTCTCCTGCTACCCAGTGCCAGGTTACCACAGAGACCAAATGCAGCTTTGGGTTCCCCCCTGGAGGGCTGGCCACTTGCATCCTGACCTCTTCCCTCCCCCTTTTATACTGTAGCATGTCCAACAGCAGTTGGGAAGCTATGTGGTACAAAGAACTGCCACCAGCACTAAAGAGTAAAATATTTTTTTAAAAAGAAAATGTTTACAAGTCTGCTTCAGCACCACACCCCAATCAGCACACAGAAGAACAAAAGAAAGGTGGTTATAAACGCATCCTCTTTTCCTCTCTTCTAAACATACACTAACTGATGTTAACCCTAGAGTAGGCATGTAGTCTTAGATTAGAAAGTTACAAATTCTCTAAAGCTTTTTCATGACCTTCTAGCTCCCCGCAGGCCTTCATCAGACCGCATTTTCGAAAGACTCTTCACGACCCCATGGACCACATCACACCAGGCCCTCCTGTCTTCTGCCGTGTGACTTAGAAAGTTACAGATTCTCTAAAGCTCTTTCATTACCTTCTGGTTCCCTGCAGGCCTTCCGACAGACTGCATGGTTAAAGATGGCTGCTGGCCTGCGGATCAGAGCTCAGCAGTCTGTTCTCTTCCAAGGACCAGCACCAAGAGACCCTTCCCCCTGGGAGAAAGCACTTTTATTAAACCTCTGACTCCACCCATTTTACATCACTCTCTCCCTCCCTTTTGACCTGGTTTGCCCAGGTCACACAGGTGGACCCTGGGACACCCAGGTGCATCCGGGAAGCCCTCCTGGAAGGCATTCTGGGAAATCGCCAAGAGTCACCTGGAGAGTCCTAACACCAAATCCCCAGTTAACTTTGCTAGCAAAGTCATTTAATTTTAGGTCCACCCCAAAGTACGAGCTATCAATGTGCAACTGACACATTCAAAAAACAGGCATGCCTACAATCTTATTGAAGGAAGGCAGATGTCTTTGTTTTGTAGCAAATACTGGATATGTTTTTCAAATAAGAGAGAGAATAACGAGTTACAGATGTTCTTTTAAAAAGTTTCATTCTTTCTGCTCCCCTGCTTTGCTCTACTTTTGCCCAAGATCTACATTTCCCTCTGCAGCATCTGCATGTTACCCTTCTGCACATAAGGTTCTTTTTGCAGTATCTCCCCAAGCTTCCAAGACAGCTAATTAGTAGGTTAGTATCCTGCTGTTGTGCTAACACTAAGTGCCAGTCCTTCATTATTCCCCTTTCTGATTCCTTTCCCCCTTTAAAAGCTCATATGAGAGTCAAGAAAGTGGATTACGCCTACCAAATTAAACAAAATCGACACGAGAGTTCAGATTTTAGGTTCGTTTGCATTTTTACTGTTTATTTAAAATATTTATATCTCATCTTATTTTTTTTAACTCAAAGTGGCTAACACAAGAAGTTGAAACTAAATAAAACATGACAGTCCACTGACAAATAAAAATTATGCACAGATTTAAAAATGCCTAAAGTCTGCCGAGACAGTTCATCTTCTGCTTGATGTTTGTAGAGCTACGCATGGAGCTACCTTAGAAGAAGCCAGACCAAGGCTTCATCCCACTCAGTAGCACTCACAGTTGGCAGCACGGGAGCTGGAGTCAATCACAAAGTGTTAGGTTGCAAGCCAAGCCTCCTCCTCCTCCAACAGAGGCAGCTGTTTCTGAAGGGGAGATACGTTCTCCATAACCGCAAAGGCAATGCTTCCTTCCAACGGTCTCTTGAAGCACCTCCTGATCCAATGGAATGGAGGAAGGCCAGGACTGGCCATTTGCTTTGGGGAAGAAGTAAATGCGTGTCGGGAACCCCATTCATGAGGACCGCACAGGACAAGCAAGCACTGACCTCCAGTCCCAAGAGGCATACAGCTCATTCCACTACCTAGGTCCTAGGGGTTCTGGCATCTCATTCCCCTGCATGTGCGACCCACACCTATATCCCTCTAACCGATTTGCTGCTGGTTCAGGCAAATGTTTTACCCAAATTAAAGCGTCAGTGCCCAGCTACAGTTCTCCAGATAGCATCATAATTACAATCCCACCCAGCACCGAGCTCAACTGAACTACGTGGGGTGTATTTACAAGAGCATGCAGAAGATCCAACTGCAAAGAAATGCTGCGTCTGTCACCAGGCATATTTGGACAACAGTTCTTTAATACAAGATGTCAATTCGGTACACAAGAATAAAGGTAAAGGTAAAGGTTCCCTTGCTCGAAAGCCAGTCGAATCCGACTCTAGGGTTGCGGTGCTCATCTCCGTTTCCAAGCCGAAGAGCCAGCGCTGTCCGAAGACGTCTCCGTGGTCATGTGGCCGGCATGACTAAACACCAAGGCGCACGGAACGCTGTTCCCTTCCCACCGAAGTGGTCCCTATTTATCTACTTGCAATTTCTTGCTTTCGAACTGCTAGGTTGGCAGGAGCTGGAACTAGAGACAGGAGCTCACCCTGTCTTGCGGCACTCGGGTCTTGAACCGCTGAACTACTGACCTTCCACAGCCTGCAGTTCAGCGTCTTAACCACTTGAGCCACCGCAGCACCGACACAAGAATAGGCAGCGAGAAAAAGAAGAAACCCGAACTGCTACTGGGGTATGCAGAACTCGAAAAAACAGCACCATTCACAGGTAAGATCAACACAGGAAGAGCCTCACTTCCATGCCGCCGCCCCCTTAAAGAACACACGAGCTGCTTCACGGAAACAATTAGAGGGAGGGGTAGGAGTTTTACGCAACAATAAAACAAAGCCAGTAAATTCCTAAAGACTTCTCAGATTTAGCTTGCATTCCTGTATCTCATACTTACCAGGAAAGTACATTCCTCTTTTTAGCTGTTTTTTCTGACCTTAGGCTCAAGAGAAGCAGCATGCGAACCCCCGATCAGCATCCCCCAATAGAACATCTTCTTAACGTCGCTTCCGCCTCCGCCTCTTTGCGTCTCTTACTTTCGCTTTCCTGCGTCACATTTGGCGCGCAATTTTTCCCGGGGAACGCTCGAAAGAGGCGGGGCGTTTCTGGCTGAAGCTTCTGATTGGTTAGCGCGCTCACGCGGGCTCCGCTGGTGGCGCGAAGTCTTGTCTTTGTCTGTGCCGGAGTAGCGAGGGCAGAGCGGCTATGGAGTTGGTAGCGGCGGGGGAGGCGGGGCTGGCAGCGGGCGAAGGGCCGACACCGATCCGCGATGAGGTGGCAGAGAAGTGCCAGAAACTGTTCCAGGACTTCCTTGAAGAGTGAGTGGCGATTGTGGGGGGGGGGGGGGAGCGGTGTGTGCGTCCGGAGGGCCTGGATTCGGCATCTCCCTGTGGGATGGTTCGGGGGTAGCCTTTTAATCCCACATCCCGTCGCCGGAAACATAATGCAGTCCTGGAAGCACTTTCCGTATTTGAACAACACGAGATCTGCATAGCTTTGTTCAATGTACACCTTCTTTTGACTGAGTCCTGGTTAGATTCAGTGGACTGTGAGCATGCGTGGCATCTGGCCGTAATGGTGCTGGTGGGGGTGAATAGTGTCCATTTACCGTCTTCGGTTGCTAAAGCTAAATCGGACTGGTAAGGTTCCCTTGCCGGATACCTGTAGCTTGCGGCTGTTCCCTGTCCCTACAGAGACTGTCTCGTTGCTTTCTCTGTCTACCAAATACTGTTTTAAGGCTTGCTGAGCTTCATTATTGGATTTTATTAGGTCTTTCTCCCAACAGTGGTAGTTGTAGCCGTATTGCCCGGTTTTCTTTCCAGGAATACAGAACCTTCCCTTGCAGAGTACAGAGGACTATTTTCTGTTTTGCCAGAAGTAAATGTTTCAGTTTTAGGAAAAAAGCACTTCCAAAGTTCCAGTCCCATGAATGCATACTCCTCCATCATGTCAAAGCTTCTGAAGACTATTTCTGAGTAAGCAGGTATAGAATCAGACTGCAGTCTTATGCCTGTCCTACTCAAAAGTAGATTCCTGTGGAACTCAGTGAGATATATTTGAATCTAGTCTTTAACCCTGGATTTCAAAATGAACTGCTGCATTTGTTTTAACGTGCTATAATCACACAAGTATAATGTAAACCTTTAACGGGAGTTGACATTTTATTTACCTAATCAGCTGATTTTCATGTTTAAAAAGCCTGATGATAATACAGTAGTTTGTGAACTGAAGTCTCTTGAATAGTATGCAAAAGGGGTGTGTTAATCACAGAGGAAACTATGGCCTGAGTAAATAGACTGTACTACAGCCTGTAGGTTTGGTTTAGCAAAACAGAGTGTCTTTTGTAATCATAAAAGAAGAAACAGTTTTCTTTTTAGGACTGTTACCACGTAATGTACATAATGACTGCAGGCAGTTGCTACTTGGGAAATGCATCTGCAGAAGCTATTCTTTAAAATCCTTCCTTTTTCAGATTCCAAAACAGTGATGGAGAAGTTAAATACTTGCATGATGCAGAAGAGCTGATCCGCCCAGAGAGGAACACCTTAATCGTAAGCTTTGTGGATCTGGAGCAGTTCAATCAACAGCTTGCTACCACAATCCAGGAAGAGTTCTATAGGTAAGAATATCCCACAGGTCGGATAGCATCGTACTTTAAAGCTAATAGCATTTTATCGAGTTGCTGGCCTAACTATCACTAGCTTCCACCATTCTGGGCTGTATTTGAAAAGGTTTTCTGTAATATTTATTTGCTTCGTTTATACTTCAACTTTCTCCCCAATGGAGACCCAGAGCAACTTGCATCATTCTGCTCTCCTCCATCTTATTATCACAACAGCCCTGTGAGGTAGGTTACAGTGAGCGTTTGTGACTGATCCATGGTTAGCCAGCCGGCTTCCGTGACAGTGAGGATTCAAACTTGCATCTGTGGGGTCCAAGTGTGACCACTACATCACACTAATTTTCTTTATCAAGGAACGCACAGCACTTCCTTATAAATGAGTTTGCTGGTGTTCACGCCATTCTCACGTCATGTTCTCAGGGTACGTGAGTCAATCCGTCTCCAGTTGCTAAATGATCAGGAGTAACAACAGAGCCGCTGTTGTTCTCCAGTCCATTGGAAGCTGTACCTCTGTTCTGAAGTGGGGTTTGGTGCGCCAGCTGTGCCAACCAAACCACTGTCTGGAAGCACTATTTTAATGGTATTTGTATTTCTGGCACAGAAATGTTAACAATGCAAAGTATAGTCAGGGGTATTAAAGTGTTTTAAGGCAATGATGGTACCTTTAAATTATGAGCAAATTTAAACCTAAAACGTTTTTGAGATTTTTTTTAATTCTTGGAAGAGAAGGCAAATGGCTTTGTTGAGCTACAGTTTCACATTTGTGTTGGTCTTTCTATCTTGTATCTGTGTTCGGGTTTTACTTCAGTATATCCCGAAGTTTGAAAATGCATTAGAGATGTTTCTGACTTGAACCACAGGCTCAAACATATTTCTTCACTGAAAATCCCCTCTCGTTTTTCAGAGTCTATCCTTTCTTGTGTCGGGCCGTGAAGACTTTTGCCAAAGACCATGGAAATGTCCCTCCCAACAAAGACTTCTATGTTGCTTTCCAAGATCTACCTACCAGGCACAAGTAAGAAACATTCAGATTTTTCGATTAAACTGATTCTGTAATGATGAATTAAGATAACAGCAATGTTCCCTCTAAGCTATGGAGTCTTGTGAGCAAAAATTCTACTTTGTGAGCTACTGGCATTAAAGTTGTGAGCAGCTGATTTGGCTACAGCATAAATTGGTTTGCTCTGGAGTCATCCTTTCTGAGCTAAGACAAAAATGTGTGAGCCAGAGGCTCAAAAACCGTGAGCTAGCTCACACTAACTCACCTTAGAGGGAACATTGAATAGCAGTAGTAAGGAAATGATGTAGCAATGAGATATTCTGTTCCTGAGGATGTGTCCATGTGGTCCTTGTTCACAGTGAAGAGCACTCGTTTGGCACTGCTGGAACTTTCATATCACAGGGTGACAGTATTGATACTTCATCTTGATACCTTGCCATGGCCAGTCTGGCCACCTGGATCCATGCTACCATAACATCGAGACTAGACTACTGTAATGCACTTTACATTGGTCTCCCCTCAAAACCAACTCAGAGGCTCCAGTTGGTGCAGAACACCATGGTTCACCTATTATCGGGAGCTAGATGGGAGTATGCATATTAGTCCCATGCTGCAGTCACTCCATTGGCTGCCCATCAGTTACCAGGCTTAATTGAGAATGTGGGCTATCACATTCAAAGTCCTCCATGGCTTTGGTCTCTCCTAACTGCGGGATTGTCCCTCTCCCTATACTTGGCCATCGCAGCTTCTCTCCTCGGAGCACGGTCTTCTGCAGGTGCCATCCTGCAAATGGGCAAAACCAACAACTGTCTGTACTGTACTGTACAGAATGGTTTAGAAAACTACTTGGGTAAAGGTTTAGGGACTGCTGTGTGTAGCTTGTACTGGCTACAGGTATAAATAGTAGGCTGTTACTATATAATTTTTGTATCATTTCATGTATCATGTTAATACTTATGCTTTTCTCCAGTTCTGTTATCAGATTTCTGGTTAGTACCAGATTTCTGCAATACAAATTCTATTATGGCCCCGGTCACACGGCAAAGTTGCCGCGGGAGAGGCACGGATGGTGGATGGATTATCCAGGTGTGATCACACCCCAACATCTGGGAAGTGGAGCGCACCCGTGGCTTACCGCCGACAATGCGCCTTAAAAAACTAGTACCTCCAAGGTACTAGTAAACATTTGCCACGGGCTGCCTCCAGACGCCCGTGGTGCGATCGCGCCCTTGTTTACCTGCCCATGCCGAGGGAAGGACCCGTGGTGTGCCGTAATCGCGCATCAAACTGCGCCGGGGCAATTAGCCACACCTCCCCTCCCCGCGATATCCGGCCTGTGTGACCGGGGCCTATATTTCTTTACTGAACGTCCCATCCTGTTGATTGTATTGACTTACTCAGTGTAATATGTCTTGAGTCCCAGTGAGAAAGGCGCTCTATAAGTAATGCGAATATAAGAAGAAGAAAAAAGTTTGAGTCCAGTGGTACCTTGAAGACCAATGAAGTTTTATTCAAGGTATAAGCTTTCGTGTGCGCGCACACACTTTTTCGGGTGCACTGAAATGGAAGTTGCCAATCCACCAACTTTATTATGCTGTATGTTAATTTGCTGCTCGGCCTCTACCTATATGTATGGACTGGCAACTTCCATTTCAATGTATCTGAAGAAGAGTGCATGCACACAAAAGCTTGCACCTTGAGTAAAACGTCGTTGGTCTTAAAGGTGCCACTGGACTCAAACATTGTTCTGTTGCTTTAGACAAGCATGGCTCCTCACCTGAATCTATCTTCAGTGAATAAAATAAGGTGCCACTGGACTCAAACATTGTTCTGTTGTTTCAGACAAGCATGGCTCCCCAACTGAATCTATCTTCAGTGAATAAAATAAGTCTGCCTAAATGGGGTACTGGGAGCTGTGTACAGATGACAGCGAAAGGAGCGGGTGATACGAAACGCTGCACCTCGTCATAGTTTCTGTTTTTAGGATCTGTACCCCCTTGTGTCTGATGTTGCCAAAAACTCTAAAACCAAACATGTGGAACATCTCGCTGCTCTGTGCCCTCGTGCATGTGGAAATGAGTTTTCCTCAGCTTCGGTAATTTGTAACTGGAAGCTTAATAACTGTGTTTCCATTTGTAAGTCACATAGGCTGAGAGCAAGCTGTTTCCATATGGCTACAGGTTTGTTAGATTTTTTCCCCCACATCTTACTGGAAGTGCAGCTTTGAATGGTTGCTTGTTTGTGCCAGTTGTATTAAATAATTACTGCATGTAATCTCATATATTTCCATTTGGCATTTGAATCAGGTTGAATAAGATACCCTACTGAAATCTTAAAAGTCATGGGGAACAATGCTTACTGCTAGCAGCTCTCCTCCAAACTTCCCTTGTAAAGACCTGATTGCGTACTTGGCTTTAATGTCATGGAAATCAACGCAGCAGATGCATCTGTTGGCTAGCAGCTAAATAATGTGAGCACAGCAGGTACTCAGCTCTTGGTAGCTACTGAACAGTTTGTACTTGCCAATTCTTGCTTGCCTTAGACAACAATGGGGTGGGGTGGTACATAGGCAGCTGTTATCTGATTGCATGGATCCTTTCTTAAAGTAGGAAGGCTCCTATGTTTGCTTTTCTTCCCCGCAGGATTCGAGAACTAACATCTGCTCGAATTGGCTCGCTAATGCGTATCAGTGGGCAGGTGGTCCGCACACACCCAGTTCACCCAGAGCTTGTCAGTGGAACGTTCCTCTGTCTGGATTGCCAAACAGTAATAAAAGATGTGGAGCAGCAGTTCAAGTATACACAGCCCGGCATCTGTAAAAACCCAGTCTGTGCCAATCGGAGGCGGTTCCTCCTGGACACCAACAAATCCCGATTTGTTGACTTTCAAAAGGTAATCCATTGATAGTTATTTCCACTCAGTTTTCCTGCCACTAGCATTTTCAGGATACAGATAGGATCTGATACCAGGCTGGTCTTTCAAGGGTATCGTCAGCATGTCACTGCGAAAAAGGCGGTTCTTCTTCCGTAAAATCTGTTGTTACAATCCTGACATGTGTCTTTAAGAATAAGCAAGGTTTTCAGACTTCAAAGTTTGTGTCTGTTTCATCATTGAAGTACACAAGAACATAAGAGAAGCCAATGTTGGATCAGGCCAATGGCCCACCCAGTCCAACACTCTGTCACACAGTGGCCGAAAATACCAGGTGCCATCAGGAGGTCCAGCAGTGGGGCCAGGACACTAGGAGCCCTCCCACTATTGACCCCCCCCCCAGCAACAAGAATACAGAGCATCACTTGCCCCATATGCCTCTGCTCCATATGCTTATCTAATTCCCTCTTGAAGCCGTCCATGCTTGTAGTAAAAGATGATGCTTGTGTATAATCTATCCTTGGCGCCATCATGCATTTTCTGTTGATGGGAAAGCTGTTCAACTATCCAGTCTCCCCACAGCACCAAAGACGCAGCATGGAAACTGAGGTGTTTAATGGTTGGCATTAACAGTTGCACACAGTTTGTGTGCCGTCTCCTCAAAGTGTTTTTCGCATCTAGGCATTAACACTTAGAATCCTTGGTTGGAATGTGCATTTGATTGTTGCATAAGCTTTCAGCACAGCAATACATTGCAGGCTGAAACTGAAATTTTGAAAATTCCTGTTTATAAGTTCTTCACTTTTTAAAAAGACAGATACAGAGAAAAAAATGAGCTTTTAACTCAGACATATGTCAGGCGTTCACTGTGGAGTACTGCTGCTGATTCGGTGTACTTTCTCTGCAGCTTTTAATAGCAGCTTCTTCCCCTTCTCCCTCCCCAGATTTTCTTCCTCCACCATTATCAAGAAAAGGGCCTCCTTTCCTGGTGGTGTTTTTTCTCTTGGGGCTTGCTTTCTGCCTAGAGGGGATGGTTAAAACTTGATGCTGGTAACTAGAAACATTAAAATTCTGTGCACTGTTAAAAATTAGAGATGGTACTTTGGAATACAAAATGTTTTCAGTCCAGATGCTAGAACCTTTTGACTATAGCTTTTAACCCTTCTAGGTAACATTTGTGCACACTTCATTTCGGTAAAGCACATTTAGTTTTCTCCTCTTTCTTCCCATTTCAGGTTCGTATTCAAGAAACGCAGGCTGAGCTACCCCGGGGGAGCATTCCTCGCAGCGTGGAGGTGGTCTTGCGTGCCGAAGCTGTAGAATCTGCTCAGGCTGGGGACAAGTGTGACTTCACAGGATCCCTCATTGTTGTGCCTGATGTGGCCCAGCTTTCTACCCCAGGTTCGTAGTAGGGCAAGAAGACTGAAACTTGCGTGTTTACCTACACCCTGCATAAAAGGCTCCTGCAAGCAGACAGCTTGCCCATTGGGGTGAGGCTAAGTTACTGCTCCCAATGATAGTACTTTACCATGTACCAGTTTGGTGTAGTGGTTAAGTGCGCAGACTCTAATATGGGAGAACCGGGTTTGATTCCCCACTCCTCCACTTGCACCTGGCTGGATGACCTTGGGCAAGCCGTAGTTCTGATAAGAGCTGTTCTTGAAAAAGAGCAGTTTCTGCCAAGAGCTCTCAGCCCCCCCTACCTCTCAGGGTGTCTGTTGTGGGGAGGGGGAAGGGCGGGGTATAAATCCAATCTCTTCTCTTCCTCTTCTTCTTAATGTACATGCATGCAGTGACCCTTTTCTATTCTGAACTGGTATAGTTGTAGAAGAGCTGGAGGTTAGCACAGAAGTGCTGAAATGACCACACATTCTTGGTTTTGCTGTTCCAGGCGTAAGGGCAGAAACTGGATCTCGCGTGAGTGGGAAAGAAGGTTATGAGACAGAAGGTATCAGAGGACTTCGTGCTCTTGGAGTCAGAGATCTGTCCTATAAACTGGTCTTTCTAGCCTGCTACGTTGCACCTACAAATCCAAGAGTAAGTCTGACTAGGGAAAAGTAGCTTTACAGAATTTTCTTGAAGATGGTGGGATTAGGGGTGTGCGTTTGGTATAAACCAAACCAAATAAATACCAAAAAAATACCTTATTGGTATTTTTTTGGTATTTATTAAGGCTGCGGGATTTTTTGGCTTTTATTCAGGTGAGCCAGCCCCAGCCAAAGTGGCATGCAAAAGAGGATCAGCTGGGTCAGCTCTACGCCACCTCTGCTGGGGCTGGCTGGCTCCTCTGGCAGCTTGGTTTAAGCCAAGTTGCAAGAGAAGCCAGCCCAGGATCGACAGGGGTGGCGGGAGCTGACAGCTCCGTGCCGCCTCAGGTGATTCTCCCTTGCCCGCAGGCTCAGCTGGGGCTCTGCTGGGCAGGTTAGTTTAAACTGCTCTGCCCAACAGAGCCTGCAAAGGAGCTACTCCTGTGGGGAGAACACTCTCCAAGGCTAGCAGAAAGGAAGAGGGGGCAAGATCTGCAATCTTCCCTCCCTCCTTTCTGCTGGTTGTGGCTCCTGAGGGCAGCAGAATTTGGGGGGGGGGATCTCCTTTCCTCCTTTTTGATGGCGGGCTGCCAAGCAGAGGCTGCAGGGAACTCGCCCTCCTTCGAGTTCACTTACATGCGGTTTGGTTTGTGAAAGCCATTTAAAGGGAACGTTAAATGGTTTTTGCACATGAACCCGGAAGTGTCATGAGTTCACCTACCTCCAAAATATTTCCCAAATCCCTATATTATACCAATATTTGGATTCGGGAATATCGGGAAATACCTATATTTTTCAGGTTCAGTACACCCGAACCCAAAAAATACACACACATACACACATATATATAATTTATATTTATACATTGGCACACCCCTAGGTGGGATTTTATGTACCTGGGTGTCTTTTACCCTATTCTAATTTTCTGATGCTCACACTTTGCAGCATTTTCCTTTAGTTAATTTTCTTCCGTTAACATACTGGTCCTTGCGCTTGTGTCTTTCCAAGCTGATTCAGAAACCATTTTTGCAAATATTACATTTATATTGTAGATTGTTTTGAAGTGAGTTTTTTTTTAAGACTTAATTAAAAAGTTCATATCCTACTCCAGTTGTTCTTTTGTTTTGGTGGGTTTGTGTTTAATTAAGACTTGGTCTTGACAAAACTAACCTCACAATGAATCTTGTCATTTCCTTGACTCTTTGTAACACTTTTGTGCTGGATTTACCCGTGCAGCAGAATGAGAAGGCTGAAGTGTGGACTATAACCTGTAGCTGAGTACCATATTTTTAAATTCTGCAAAATGAGCACAGCTGAGAGAGTGCTGGGATACAGTTTTGCTCCCTCGTGTGCTAGGTTTCAAACTGAAGAGGTTTAAAAACAAAACAAACCCCTTTGGAGTACATTCTTCTTCAGGGGCGGGGGTGTATTGTGTCTCACTGTGATGAACATTCCCCATCCTTGCCTCCAGGGCTATTTTTGGGCAGGAACACACAGGAACAGAGTTCCGGCTGGCTCCCAAGTTGGCCACGCCCAGCAGGAACTCATTAGCTTAATAGGCCACACCCAACAGCAGAAACTCATTAGGATTGGCTACAATTAGGGGTATGTGGCCTAACATGCAAAAAGCCCTGGGTTTTGACAACAAACAAGATAAAGAGAATAAGAAGCAAAAGGTAGGTGTGGCTGGATGACCACGCTTCTGGTAAAATGGGGGTGTGGCCTAATATGCAAATGAGCTCTGCTGTCAGGGTGTGACCTAATATGCTAATGAGTTCCTGCTGGGCTTTTTCTACAAAAAAAGCCCTGCTTGCCTCACAGCTTAGGCATGATAAGTTGTTTTCAAGCCCTCGCTATATTTTTACATTGATCCTCCTTCTCCACCCCACCCCCGGAACCTTCTTTGTTTAGTTTGGCGGGAAGGAGCTTCGAGATGAGGAACAGACTGCAGAAAGCATTAAAAACCAGATGTCGGTCAAAGAATGGGAAAAAGTATTCGAAATGAGCCAGGATAAAAATCTATATCACAATCTTTGTACCAGCCTGTTTCCTACTGTACACGGTAAGACCTCATCATAGGATCATCTTGCATTCATGATAGCAGTGATGGCTGCTGGTGACTAGAATTTAGAACACCTGCTAGCTTTTGAGCTAGCTGAATCCCTCATGTGGAATATTTAGCTTCTTCCATAAAGATTTGGTAGTCCTTGTGAACAAGAGGTAGGGCTGCCAAGTCGCCCCGGGGGGGGGGAAACCCCCGCCCCAGTGGCCCGTTCCCCGATGCTAGGGAATCGGACCCCGGGGGGAAACCCCGCCCCAGCGTGCGCGTCACTAAGGTTTCCCCTTGTATGGTCGTGGCCCCACCCCCAGCGTGCCTGGCGTCATAACGTCACTTCCTAGTGATGTGCATGCGGTGCGCGTGCGCTTTGCATGCGCACACCAGGAGCCACCCGGGAGTCCCCCGCGGAGGAGGTGAATGCCCCTTGGCAACCCTAACAAGAGGATTCAGAACAGCTAGAATTGTAGTTGTTGTTGCTGTTATAAGAGGTTGTTTAAGGTAGTTATAGATTGATCTTTACGAAAGAAACTGTCCTTAGACAACATGGATCTGAATAGTTACAGGCCAGTGTCCAGTCTTCACTTTGGAGGAAATGTTTTGGTGAAGATAGTGACCCAAGAATACCAGATATTGCTGGATGAAACCTGAGTATCTATATGCTTTTTAGTCAAGATGGAGTCCTAGCTATAGCACAGAAACCGGCTTGGGCACCAAGTTACGTGATCTGTGCTGGGTGACTCATGGGGAAATGATTTTGTATCGGTCGTCCCAGGTCTCTCAACAGCCCTCAGTACCATCAACCATGCTATCCAAGCCATGGAATTGGGAATAATGCCCCAAGAGGAAGTAAAACAACTACAATATAATGAAACATGGATGGAGAAAAGGCTGGCAGATTTGGAGAACAGTTTCAGATGTAAAAATTTAAGATTTTGAGGATTTGAAGAATCTGTGGAAGGCTCCAATGATTTAACAATTTTTATAGCAACATGGCTAGCAGGAGCTCTGGAATTGGAAGAGAGCCTTGTGCCTATATCTACTAATCCACATGGTCAAAGCAATGGTATTCCCAGTAGTCATGTATGGCTGCGAGAGTTGGACTATGAGGAAGGCCCAGCGCCGAAGAATAGATTCTTTTGAACTATGGTGCTGGAGAAGACTCTTGAGAGTCCCTTGGACTGCAAGAAGATCAAATCAGTCAATCCTAAAAGAAATCAACCCTGATTGTTCCCTGGAAGGCCAGATAATGAAACTGAAGCTCAAATACTTTGGCCACCAAATGAGAAGGGAGCACTCACTGGAGAAGACCCTGATGCTGGGAAAGATTGAAGGTCAAAGAAGACGGGGACGGCAAAGGATGAGATGGTTAGACAGCGTCATAGATGCAACGAACATGAAATTGAGCCAACTTCAGAAGACAGCGGAAGACAGGAGGGCCTGGCGTGATCTGGTCCATGGGGTCGCGAAGAGTCGGACTCAACTGTGCGACTGAACAACAACAACAACTTGTGCCTATAATCAAAAGAGCCCACAGAATAGGACCCACTCCTAACACACGCCTTAAGTTTCCAATAAACATTATAGCCTGATTTCTCAACTTTCTACGAGGGTCCAGAAATTCTGATATACAAGAGTCCTGATATACAAGGATGTGAAAATACAAGTCTTTCAAGGTATGTCTACTGAGACTCTACAAAAAAGGAGAGAACTGAAACCAGTCACAGAAGCATTAATACAAGCCTGTTTTCAAGCAAGGGAACCTTTACCTTTACCTTTTACCTAAACATAAAGGCACACATCTCCAAGCAAAAGATATGGAAAGCAGAAGGATGCTGCTGAAATCTTTACATTTGAAAAGCCCACAAGACCCACCAGAGAGACCGCATAAAGAAGAAACATCAAAGACACCAATGCCACACAAATGGAGCAAAATCCCAATTAAACATTCATCCTAATGAGTCCTTTGTAATTTAAGTATATATACTATGCTGAGATAAAATAACGTAGAATTTCCTGAGGGTTTGACAGGTGTCTTTTCCCACTAGTTAAACTAAATGGTGGAGTGATGGGTCAAGGGTTCCTGTATTTCGTTGCCCGGATAGTAGGCAATGCTAGTGCCCATCTCACCTATACTCTGTTTAAACCTCTTCGAATCTCTGGATTTTCTATCAAATGTTGTAGCTACAGGTATTGGAACCAAGGAATTTTAACTTTAGAATCTTTTCAACTATATGTCCTTTTCTAGTTATATCAGTTAATCTTGTTAAATTGAGTGTTCTCCATATTGCAAATGAGCCTTTTTCTCTTCCTGGATGAAACCAGCTCTGTCCTAAAAAAGAGGAGGCTGTGGAGATTCCCGGAGCCAGTATTTTTCTTTTTTTGTAAAGTGTTGTATAAATAAGCATTATGTTTTATTTGGGGTGATCTTTCTCCTTGTTTATTCCAAATAATGTCTCTTAGCAGCACCCTAGTTACAGCATATGTTTGTTCTATTTTTGCCCACTTGTTAGATTCTGTATGCAGGTGATATACAGCACTGTTGCTCCTTTCCATACAATTCCAGGAATGCTGTAAATGAGATGAACCAATATCTAGATTTTGTGAAGTACTGGATATCAGTTGAACCATAATCTAATCAAGATGACAGTGCAGTGAACGGGAACAAAAGCTGATCCAGGAAATGAAATTTGACCAGTTCTAGGGAGAGGTTACTCTCCTCGTGAAAGATCTTTAGGGATACCTTTAGACTTTATGTTGTCCTTGGACAACAAATGTGGAAATGTGCTTGGACCTCTTTATTTATATCACACATTTCTGTCACCCAGGGTGGCTAACAAATATGAAACATTTAAATGTTAAAAATCTGTTATTAATAACACAGCACCAAATTGTAGCTCTGGAAAAGCTCAGTCCCTGGTGTAAAGTTCCCCCCAGGTGAAAGCACCAGGTTGCAGCTCCATTCCCAAGTTTGAGCTGCCAGGCATAGGGCTAAGTGGGTGAAAAATCTCCATCCCCAGTAGAAAGTTCTCCACAAGGTTTCTTTGCCAGTTGCACCCATTTCTGGAGAAAGCTGATCTTACCACAGTTACATATCCAGACTTGACTGATACAACATACTGTTTAGGGCTGTTCTTGAAGATGTTCGGAAGCTACAGCTAGTGTTAAAATACAGCAGTTACTGGGACATGCCACTGTTGTCTCATGTTACTGTATTGCATTGTGAACTATCTGGGAGACCAGATACAGTTGAAAGGTAGTCTAGAAATATACTACATCAAATGAATAAGTAAGCATAGAAGAAAAGAACTGCAGTGGCGTGCGCACAGTACTCATTAGCACTTTTAAGAGTTTTCCTGTACAGTACTCATTAGCACTTTTAAGAGTTTTCCTGTTTGTTTTCTTCTAAACATCTGCTTATCATTAGAATGATCCCAAAGAAACAGACAGGAAATCTTTTTTGCACGCATAGGGTTATGTTGCGTGTGTATGTGTGGTATGTACGTGTACATGTTGCACTCACTGGATCGTGAGCAGCTGATACTTGTTATGGCTCAGAATCTTGTTGTGAGATTACAGGCATGTAATGTTTACCGTGCTGGGTAAACTGTACCCTAGTAGCAGATCTTAAGCTTGGACTCTGTTCACAGTCATTTTCAGCCGACTCATTCCTGTTGATGGCAGTGATAACCACCTTGAGTTCCAGTGTCCAGGCTTCAATGACTTTGAACTGTAGGCTTTGTCTGATGTATTGTAGAGAGCAGTGAAGTCTTAGTGAGACTGAGGATGTTTCTGTCAACACACATCACTAAATTGATGGTGCTCAAGTTAGAACACTAGCATGGCAGCTATCTGTCTGTGTTCAAAGAAAGAAAATTTGAATGCCCAAAGCCTTGTTTAAAGCCACCAATTGGTGCGTTTCTAGACAGCAGCTAGGGTTCAAAGCTATCTTGTATTCTGTAAAACCAACTGGGAACTGGAGCTTCTATAAAGTATTTCATGAGCCAAACTGTTACTTATTGTGACACAGGTAATGATGAAGTGAAGCGTGGGATTCTGCTCATGCTCTTTGGTGGAGTTCCCAAGACAACAGCTGAAGGCACTTCGCTCCGTGGGGATATCAATGTCTGTATTGTTGGTGATCCAAGTACTGCCAAGAGTCAGTTTCTTAAGTAAGTCAATTTCTGAAGTGTTAGACTTTCAGTAATACATTTAATGGTAGAGTTCCTATACCTAGTTAAGTGGCTGCCTGCCTGGATATGTATGGACTAATTGTTGAGAGGAATTTACAGGTAATTTGGACATGGGAATCAGAGAGTTACCCTGCCATCCCAAGTCTCCTGGTCGAGTCAGGCACTCAAGATGCGAATCCAAAGTAATACGGTGACTGCTTTGAATAGTCTGCAATAAAATGGCCAAGAGATCTTGAGGGCCTTAAGAGAGCTTGTTCCTTGTATCCAGGAGTTTTATCATGTCCCTTAAAGACCCTCTTTCGCTTCCTGTCCCAAAAGAAAGGTCTGTTCTTTCCCTTGGCCCCTTAAAGCTCTATAGCTAGGGTGGGACCTATTGTGTGTGTCAAGTTGCAACTTGATGTATGGTGACTCTGCAGGGGTTTCCAGGCAAGAGATGCCTGCCTCTGCGTAGCAGCTCTAGACTACCTTGGCAGTCTCCCATCCAAATAGTAACCAGGGCCAGCCCTGCTTAGCTTCTGAGATCTGACAAGATCAGGCAAGCCTGGGCCATCCAAGTCAGGGTAGGCTAGAGCCATTCATATGTCTGTGCAACTTGCTGTCTTCATGCCTGGGAGATGAGTCAGACCCACCAGCCCGCAGATCAGTCCCTCTTCTTGAAACATTTGCATGCCTTTTGAGAATTTCATTTTAAACGGTGAAAAAAGTTTGTAAAACTCCCCTTTCCCCCATTTGACAACCTACTAAGATCCAGGACCATCAACTCAAGCAATATTTATGAGACCCCTAATAGAAGGAGAACAGTGGGAAATGATACAGGCAGATTTTCTCATACTGCTATCCCTCCTGTTTCTTGCAACGTACATACCTACCTTAGTCAATCTTGGCTTTAAAAAACCCAGCTGGAGGCCATTCTGGCTTGCCCTTCTTACAAATTGGCTACTTAGAGCTGTTTCGTCTGTGCCGATGTCTTGCAGCACGCAGTCTTATGCTTATTCCACTGTAGGCCCATTGGCTTCTGCATAGGATTGCACTGTGAAGCTCTGCTGTTTTCTTGAGGGTGGGTTGTAAACTTTCTGATGCGGATCGTTGAGGTTGCCTGATCCCTTATTCATCCACCTGACAGGCACGTGGAGGAGTTCAGCCCCCGGGCTGTGTACACCAGTGGAAAGGCCTCCAGCGCTGCTGGCTTGACTGCTGCCGTTGTGAAAGATGAAGAGTCCTATGAATTTGTCATTGAAGCTGGGGCTCTGATGCTGGCCGATAATGTGAGTGTCCTGGGGAGCAGCAGCAGCACTTCAACCCTCTAAATGTGTGGCAAAAGATTGTTTTGTTGTTGTTATCCAGGTGCGGATAAATCTAGTATCTGCTTTTTTGTGTAGGGTGTGTGTTGCATCGATGAATTTGACAAAATGGACATGAGAGATCAAGTTGCCATTCATGAGGCAATGGAACAGCAGACTATCTCTATCACTAAAGCAGGAGTTAAGGTAAGTGGCTCTTGACAGCACGATGAATTAATGTACATGGTGCTTGGGAGAGCTGCTCAGGTGAGCCTTTGACCCACTCTCTGTTTCCTGCCACCCCTTCCTAGGAATCAGCTTTATCCCATCAGTAGAACTAAGGAAACTTTCTAGTTCCTGCAAAACCCTCCTAGAAGATCAGTCTGATGATCTTACTTTTAGAGACGTCTTCTTCTGAAATGTGAGTGTCCTGGGGGGCAGCAGCAGCACTTCAACCCTCTAAATGTGTGGCAAAAGAGAGGGCCGTTTTGTTTTGTTGTTGTTAATCCAGGTGCGGATAAACCTAGTATCTGCTTTTTTGTGTAGGGTGTGTGTTGCATCGATGAATTTGACAAAATGGACATGAGAGATCAAGTTGCCATTCATGAGGCAATGGAACAGCAGACTATCTCTATCACTAAAGCAGGAGTTAAGGTAAGGGGCTCTTGACAGCATGATGAATTAATGTACATGGTGCTTGGGAGAGCGGCTCGGGTGAGCCTTTGACCCACTCTCTGTTTCATGCCACCCCTTCCTAGGAATCAGTTTTATCCCATCAGTAGGACTAAGGAAACTTTCTAGTTCCCGCAAAACCCTCCTAGAAGATCAATCTGATGCTCTTACTTTTAGAGACGTCTTCTTCTGAAATAAGTAGATATTAAGTTTGGTAAATATTAATGGCTTGCAGTGGAAGTAAACTGGTATACAAGGAAAAGGTGATGAAGGTCCTTGGGATATGTAAGCTTGTGATCCTGTGCATGCTTACTTTGGAGTAAGACCAGTTGAATTCAGTGGTGCTTCTGAGCAAACATGCATAATAGATGTTAGCCTCTATTTAAAAGCGCATAGCTTCAGTGATGAGTTCAAGCATATGTTAGCTATAGGGCTTCAGCTTTAAATTGTAACAGTATATATTTCTTCAAGGGACTGCTCCCATACAACAACCAAGAGGCTAGCTTGCCAGTATTAGTCTTTATAGATGTCAAATGGAAATGCAGTAATTAATCCATTACTGTAACTATGTACTGTTGTTATTAATGGACAACTGTTCCCTGTTACGATTTTGGAAGGTGGTGTGCTTAATCAGAAAGAGATCCAAGCCTAATTGGAAGTGATCATCCTGTTTTCCCCAAAAGTGTATTTCTTCATATAACAATTCTGCTTGCTTAGAAAAGCTCTTTTTTCCTTATTATCAGGCTACTTTGAATGCCAGAACTTCCATTTTGGCAGCAGCAAATCCGGTTGGCGGACGTTATGACAGAGCCAAGTCTCTGAAGCAGAACATAAACCTGTCTGCCCCCATCATGTCCAGATTCGATCTTTTCTTTATTCTGGTGGATGAATGCAATGAGGTAAAACAGAATACACAATTGAATGCAGAGTATTGTAAATCAAACGTATGCAGAGTATAAAGCTATAAACAAAGATAAAAGCCAGCACGTGTAGATGTTCCTGGCTGTTTCCTTCTCTTAAAATGTGCTGCATCGCACAGAACTGAGAAAATCTGATGGAGACATTCATACTCCACATTAATACTTATTAGACATTATGTTAAAAGTTTTCAGTTAAGGCATTTCTGTCTTGTATGGTTGCAACGACTTACAGCTGTGTCTGTTCCAGGAAACAAAATCAAACATATCAAACGTAAATCAAACGTATGCAGAGTATAAAGCTATAAACAAAGATAAAAGTGTAAATATATAACTACTTGCATAAGCAGATGTATGTAGAAATATCTTTGCATCTGGTACTCTTTCAGCAGCCAACTAAGGGGTAGACTTTATAAAATTCAGCAGCTTATTAGAATGTTATCCAGTTTTTTTAAATGGAAGGCATATTCTATAGCAATTATAGGGATAAAAATCTGTGTTGAGATGCAGAAAACCTCAAAGATTTCCTCACTGATTGAGATGGGATATTGTCCAGTTATATATTAAAATGCAGTTTTCTTTTGTCTAGGTTACAGATTATGCCATTGCTAGACGCATTGTGGATCTTCATTCCAGAATAGAAGAATCGATTGACCGCATGTATTCACCAGATGATATCAGGAGGTACCTTCTCTTTGCCAGGCAATTTAAACCCAAGGTAATGGGACTTTCCAGAACTGGAGGACAGCATGGTGTGGCACAATGTTCACTGATCCAGAATGTTGTTGTGGTTACTTCACCTATGACATATTTGCAGTCATTGCTAAAAACCCAAGTACCGCTCAGTCTCCTTATCTAGAATGGCCTGTAAACTGGGATCTAATTGGATTGGTGGTGGTGGTCTCAGGCAATTTAAACCCAAGGTAATGGGACTCTCCAGAACTGGAGGACAGTGTTCACTGATCCAGAATGTTGTTGTGGCTACTTCCACCTATGACATAGTTGCAGTTATTGCTAGAAACCCAAGTACTGCTCAGTCTCCTTATCTAGAATGGCCTGTAAACTGGGATCTAATTGGATTGGTGGTGGTGGTCTGATTCCATTGTCTGATCAAGTAAGCAGCACTTTTAAAGTGTATTTGAACTGAATCTCTCCTAATAAGTGATAGTGTACATGCAAAGTGTTAATAAAAGATCGTATCTTAATTCAGAGGGAGAATTCAGCTTTCAGTAGGCAGTTTTCACAGGATTGTGTGGAAGTGGCACCGTGCCACCGCAGCTCTCACCGCTTTTTCTTCTGCCAGCAGATTTCTAAAGAGTCAGAAGACTTCATCGTTGAACATTATAAGCGCCTACGCCAGAGGGATGGCTCTGGTGTTACAAAATCATCCTGGAGAATCACAGTAAGACAGCTAGAGAGCATGATTCGACTGTCGGAAGCGATGGCACGGATGCATTGCTGCGATGAGGTAGCTGGACTGGGTGGAATTGCTTTTGGCGTGGTTGCTGTTTCCTGGGGTGCCAGCACGTGTAGATGTTCCTGGCTGTTTCCTTCTCTTAAAATGTGCTGCATCACACAGAACTGAGAAAATCTGCTGGAGACATTCATACTCCACATTAATACTTATTAGACATTATGTTAAAAGTTTTCAGTTAAGGTATTTCCGTCTTGTATGGTTGCAACGACTTACAGCTGTGTCCGTTCCAGGAAACAAAATATTTATAAATGAAATTTTGGGCCGAAGGTTTTGCGTTTCATGCACAATACTAACTTTCCTGATCAAGAATTCTTCATCATTCAAGCTTGTATATTCATATACCAGCTTCTTAAGATGCCATCTTTATTGGTATCTTCATTGTTGCATAAGCATTTTGTATTAGTTATTTACTTTATTAGACCCATTATCTGACTCTTAGGCAGACAGAGGGGATGGGAAATTGGTTAATTACCATGAAAGCTTGTTTTCTGGTGCTGTTACCAGGGGTCATTTCGTAGAAAAAGAGGTGCAGGAGCTCATTAGCATGACTTATTTGCATATGCCACACCCCCTGGCATCACTGGAAGTGTGTCAGAAGGCCACACCCACTGCTCAGGCTCCACTGGACTGTTTTGGATTGCTAGCTATTTGGGGGGGGGGACATGCAGATCTGACCTCACAGAGGAGGGAGAGCTTGTACCTGAATAAAACTTGGTCTTAAAGGTCGCACGGGACTGTTGTGGGATGGTACGCATGGGGGGGGGGACGCGCAGATCTGCCCTCACAGAGGAGGGAGAGCTTGTACCTGAAGGTGGGCCGGGGTGGGGCTCTGCAACTTACCTGGCGGCTTCTTGCTCCTCGTGGCCCGACTGAGGGCTGCTGGGAGCAGGGGGTGGGGCTTGTTGCATGTGCCTGCCCCCTGGGCTTCTTACTGCCGGAGCTCCGCTTCTGTGCGCTCCCGCAGGAAATGACCCCTGGCTGTTAGTTACCTTCCATGGAAACCTAACAATGCTTGCCAACATAAACTCATTGGAGAGGAATAAATGAAGAGACTTGAGTGAGGTTTTACGAAATTGTTGCAAGCAAAGAATGTATTTTGGCTGTCACAGGGAATTTAAGGGCTGGTTTTGGATAAAGCTTACCAGTTTGTTTTTTTCAAGTGTCAGGAGGATGGAGAGTATGAATGTTTGATCTCTTTCCAAGAGAAACAGTTCTTTGTATCTACATTCATCTGACTCTTAAACATTATTACCAGGTTCATCCAAAGCATGTGAAAGAAGCCTTCCGGTTATTGAACAAATCTATCATCAGAGTCGAGACCCCAGATATCAATTTAGACCAAGAAGAACAACAGCCTGTTGAAGAGCCTGAAGCACAGGATGGAGTCACTGGTAGGTATTTGGACAAGTAAGTCCCAGATTGTTGCTCTACCTGTTTCGGCCACTTCCTGTTGCATGCACAGGATCTTACAGTTCCCTGCTTTCTCTCCAGTGGTCCCCTGATTATTAAAACACTGATGCCAGAGAGGTTGCAGAACTCTTGTGGGCAAAAAGCCATGCAAGGTTGCTGTGAGGAGGGGAACCCAGACAAAACGGCTGCCCCTTTCCTCTTCCAAAAATTCCATTTGTGCAGATGCAGTGCCAACCTGCTGTTTTTTCTTCATTGCAGGCTTCCCAGCCACTTGACTTTTTGTACATGCAGTTCCTATAAACTATTATCACTGACACCTGGAGGGTTTAAAGGGGCCGCTGGCAGAAAGTAGAGAATGGGAGTGGATCCAGTGGGGGGTCCTGCAGATGAAAAGGTTTCTATCTGCACAGTGTGACTTTTTCTCTTGCACACACCCCTCCCTGGGTTGGCATTTTTGTGGGCATTTTGGCTTGCAGCAGGATGAGGAAGCAAGAAGGTCACAGCCCACAGACAGGCGCTACTGGACTTTTAACTAACAGACAGATATTCTTCTGTCCCTGGAAATGCTACATCAGATCCTATTCACAGTTTGGCCCCCTGGTACTGGATGGCATAATATGCCTTGGTCTATAAGTCAACAGACCTGTTTAGAACCCTAAGAATCATTCTTCCCTTTTAAGAAGAGTATGTTTCTAGTCCCTATGGATTGTCTGAAAGCCTGTCTAGCCAGAAGGCAAGTAAAGTCCCCATGATTCTCAAGTCTTTATGGTGGCTTTAAGTGGCTCAGTTATGAATTTGAACCTTTGGAGCTGAGCAGTACCAGGGTGTTAGAGGATGTGTAACATCTGGAAGCCGCCAGTTGACATAACTGTCAAGGAGCTACTGCGTTTACAAAATGTTGAAAGTTAATTTTGGGTTAATAAAACAGACAGTTTAGTTCAAGTTCAAGTTTATGGCCCTTCGTGCCATGCTGTTCAACCTAGTCTAATGTATGCCTGAACTTTCCATGCTTACAGGAGATGGAGAAACTCCAGCTGTGAATGGCTTGGTGAATGGCATCAATGGCCACTCAGATGAGTTAAGCAAAGACTCAGCACCGAAGGTTTCCCTGCGGCTTAGTTTCCCTGAATACCGTAGAATCTCCAACCTCATTGTGTTGCACCTGAGGAAAGCTGAAGAAGGTAAGTGCAGATTTAATCAAGACTTAAGTCAGAGAACTCACGGAGGCCTCACCTCTCAGAAGGGAGAAAGGGACTTTGGAGAAAGTCAGTGCTGAAATGTAGCCTGTAGTGTCTAGCAATGTGGACAGGTTTATCTGTTAGGTCAAGAGCATCCAGACTTTGATCTGGAATCCTAGAATGTGGTTGGTGGTAGAAAGTGCCATCAGGTTGCAGCCAACGTTTGGCAACCCTGTGGGGTTTCAAGGCAAGAGATAAACAGATGATTTGCCATTGCCTTCCTCTGCATAGCAAACATGGTCTTCCTTGGTAATCTCCCATCCAAATAGTAACCAGAGTGGACCCTGCTTAGCTTCCTAAAATCTCACAAAATCAGGCTAGCCTGGGCCAATCCAGGTCAGGGTAAGGTAAAGTTGTGCCCCTGCTGGTGTGGATGGTTATGGCCCAGCCCGCTGTAAAAGCGTGCCATTCCTTGCTGAATTGTTACAATAGCTGTTTGAATTTGTTTTAAAGACCTATGAAAACAGGGAGAATGGTAGCGATGTCTCTGCTAACAGATGCTTCTGTTTCTCGACCATGAAACAACTGCAGTGGAGAGCCATGTTGAGAGGGTGAGCTGGACAGTCCTGGGTTCACAGGTGTAAATTTACCAGGGGACCTTTGGCAAGCTAATGTTCTGTCGGCTTCAGCCCATCCTATCCACTCTGCAACATGGGGATAAAAACACTGGCCTGCCTTCCAGGGTCGTTGTAAGGATTAGACAGGATTTACTTATTAAAACATTGATAACCCGTCTTTCCTTGTGCTTCAAGGCAGCTAGGTTCAAGGATAAGGCATAGGGAGCATTTTGAATACAAAGAGCTATAAAATGTTATATCAGCCCCTTTTAACCCTCTCTGCAGAAGATGATGATAGTGCCTTAAGAAGAAGTGAGCTTATCAACTGGTACCTAAAGGAAATTGAGTCGGAAATAGATTCTGAAGAGGAACTCGTCAATAAGAAGAATATTATAGAGAAAGTTATCCATCGCCTTACCCACTATGTAAGTCTGCTTTTGCAGGGGTCTGAACTGGCAGAGACTGATCAAGAGAGAGATCTTGGAGTTGTAGTAGATAACTCACTGAAAATGTCGAGACAGTGTGTGACTGCAATAAAGAAGGCCAACGCTATGCTGGGGATTATTAGGAAGGGTATTGAAAACAGATCAGCCAATATCATAATGCCCCTATATAAATCAATTGTGCGACCTCATTTGGAATACTGTGTGCAATTCTGGTCACCACACCTTAAAAAGGATATTATAGCTTTGGAAAAAGTGCAGAAAAGGGCAACTCGAATGATAAAAGGGTTGGAACACTTTCCCTATGAGGAAAGGTTAAGGCGCTTAGGGCTCTTTAGCTTGGAGAAACGACGACTGAGGGGTGACATGATTGAGGTCTATAAGATTATGCATGGGAAAGAGCAGGTAGAGAAAGAGGTACTTTTCTCCCTTTCTCACAATACAAGAACTCGTGGGCACTCCATGAAATTGCTGAGTGGTCGGGTTAGAACGGATAATAATGAGCTCCTGCACCTCTTTTTCTGTGGCTGGGGCAAGTGATGCTCTGTATTCTTGGTGTTTTTGGGGAAGGGCAACAGTGGGGGGGGGGCTTCTAATGTCCTGGCCCCACTGGTGGACCTCCTGATGGCACTGGTATTTCTGGCCACTGTGTGACAGAGTGTTGGACTTGATGGGCCTTTGGCCTGATCCAACATTGGCATCTCTTATGTTCTTATGCTGTACCGCATGGAGCTCCAAAACCCAATTCTGAGCTCTCTGGATGAAGAATGTGATAAATCATGAAACACAATTTAATGATGTGGCTCTTTTCTAGCATGATCCTGTGCATGTTTACTTGGCTGTAAGTACTTCTGATTCAGTGGGATCTATTCTCAGGCGAGTGTGCATAGGATTGGAAGCAAAGGCCTGTTGGCTGTAATCCATTTTGCAAGCAAGTTCTATTTAAAAAAAGACTTGGCAAACTTCAATAGTGGGGTCTGCATTTGTATTTGTGCATTACAAGCAGGTGAAGAAAGCACAGTGTTAATTACAATTAAGACATCAGTCCTAAATAAATGCAGTTCAAATGGGTGGTATTTACTTTCCAATCGGTATACTTATGACAGGGAAGTAAAAGATTTTGCAGTATGTGGCAATCTAAAAACATGGCTTGACTCTCTTTCAGGACCACATCCTAATTGAGCTCACCCACACTGGACTGAAGGACTCAAAAGAAGGAGAAAGCTTTGATGAAGACCCTTACTTGGTAGTTAATCCAAACTACTTGCTGGAAGACTAAGGGCTATGAAGCAATGCCATGTGACTCTCCTGTGAGAGACCAGTTTTCACTTCCACCACTGTACATAGCTGGTTAATTCAGAAGGGCTTTGCCACAGACTTCACCCTCTTTTTGAATGCCAAACCTTCATGTTCCCACAAATGTGCATTACACAAATAACAGTATGTGCCCCCCTTTCAAACAAGGAGTCCTGTGATTCCATAAGGGAGCTATTTAGAAAGGAGCTAGATTATCTGAAAGCACCAGGGTTTCATTTAAAGGGTGCATTTTACATTGTTTGGTTAGTTCCATGGTAAAATTTTATGCTATAGATTTCCCTCCCCTTAAATATCTTATTTGTGTAAATGAATAAAGTATTCTCTGTATACATGATTCAGAATGACTTTCTGTGGTTTGATTGTCTTTCAGATAGGTGTTAAGGGATTTTACATGTCTCTTGAAAATTACACTGTCAAGTAAGATTGAGATTCCTATAATGGCTCCTAAATTGTGAGCCTATGTTGGCTTGATATATTTTAAAGGATTTATATCCCTTCCAAAACCACCCCATAAATCTGTTCTTTGGCCTCCTGATCTCTAAGTAACCTTATCTCAGTCAAGGGTCTGTTCTCATGAAAAATGTGTACAGGGTGTGTTCTCCTTTTCTCCCTAAAAGGAATGCAGAATGCACTGTATAAGGAGTTAAAAGTGAACTATGAACTTTAATCTGGGATTCTAGACCCTGACCTTTTATCTGTTTGATCCCATAAAGGGAAAAAAAATGAATCTTGTTCAGAATGCCAGCTTTTTCTCTTGCTAGTATCAGATGATCATCTTATTAAAACTGCATGCTCTGGTAGCCTAAAGCCTTGAGTGATTTCTCTCTCTCTCAGATAGATCTCAGAAAGGGGGGGGTATATTAGGATTTTGAAAACTCCCGTAACAATAGGCTTTAATTGGTTGTGGCTTTTCAGTTAGGGAAGTGGGCATTGAAAAGGGGAGAACTGGCAGATGGGGAAGGATTAAGCAGCCCCCCAATGCTGATTGTTCCCACAAATGTCTTTCTTGGCCCTATTTCAGCACCTATAATATGTTCTTTGAGTTACAGAGATTAACCTAAAAGAGCCCACAGTACTTTTTTTTTTGTCTCAGGCCTTTGTTCCCATTCCCAAGCACAAGAGTTATGGTCTTAATATCCTGCTACTCCATCCAACCAATGGACACTTGTAGCAGCTTGACGTTACATCAGGTCATGGAGAGAAAAGGGGCTAATATCCTCTACTCCCATCCTCTTTTCTGGATCCGATTTGCAAAGCCCTTCTCCATTCTACAGCTCCATTTATTTGAGAAAACACACAAACCATGTGAAAGCAGTCCCAGGAACTCCCAGCGTAATAGGTGGTCCGGCTGTTAGTAAGACTTGGACCTTTGTTTTCACTATCTTTGTGCTGGTTGCTGATAGGCAATATCGTAGCTTTGTGATAGATAATGCAAGTTAAATGTTAATTTTATTATCTGTGATCTAGCATAAATGGGACACGAATTCTTGTGCCCCTTGATTAGCAGACATGGAGTTGGCTTGCAAAGTGGTTGTGCTTGTTCTGATTCCTTTGCACTGTCTGGGGGAAGACTGGGAACTTGCAAAGAAGTTTATCGCTGTGGCTGGGCCTCTTACTGATGAGTTAGTAAGTACTTTACACTTGGAAAGTGGACATGTAACAGAGCCAGCCTTTCATTCCAGAACGACACAGACACAGTATCTTTGCCACTGGCCTACTCTCTCTTCCCTGCCTCCGTACTTTGCCCAACTCTATGCAAGTGGTGTGACACATTTTAAGATCTTCTTACCGTGGTCTCATATCGTGCCTGTGGGGAATGCCCAGGACCCAAATGAGACTAATGTTGAGTGCTACAGACAGCTGCTCAGAACTCTCAGAGCAGCAAATCTGAAATCAGTTTTAATTCTGCATCAAAAACATCTGCCGAAGTCTTTGGACCAGTCGAGGACATTCACGGATCTTTTTGCAGAATATGCAGACTTTGTCTTCGGGTCTTTTGGTGATTTGGTTGACACTTGGCTCACTTTCAGCAATCTGCCGGAGACCGCAGAGGGATTGCCTCAGGACGACCGGCTTTCCCCACCTCTTCAGGCCCTAGCTTCCGCTCACAGGACAGCTTATAAAATCTACCATGAAAAATACTCTTTTGAAGGTAAGTGAAATGATGGTGGAATGGGATATTTGTTTCAGGGAGAATGGGACCAAGGCATATCGACCAAGGAGGAACTTGGGAGAACTGCCCTATATATTTTGAGGGGGACAGGAAGTTCAACCAAAATGGTTGGTTGTAGAAGTCTGTGAGAGGACACAGCTACTGATATATATATGAGTTCTATGTTTAAGCAACAGAAAAGATGAAATGATGGTGGAATGGGATATTTGTTTCAGGGAGAATGGGACCAAGGCATATCGACCAAGGAGGAACTTGGGAGAACTGCCCTATATATTTTGAGGGGAAGAGGTAGTTCAACCAAAATGGTTGGTTGTAGAAGTCTGTGAGAGGACACAGCTACTGATATATATATATGAGTTCTATGTTTAAGCAACACAAAAGATTTAACCTGAACATTAGTACACACAGGGATGGAAGAATTTATGGACTCAGAATGCACAAAGAACTGTGAAAGAACATCAAGGGCCAGCACAAATAAAGCCCTAACGTGATACACCAACTGTTCCTGACAGAATTTACCACTCCATCAACATCCTTTCACTGGACATCAGTTACAATTCCTACCAAAGTACTTCACCGATCAATTCAAAAACAGCACTAGGGTACCACCTTGATTTAGGACCAGCTGAAACATTACAAATTCATAACCCCCAGACCTCTTCAGAAGGCTAGTTATGGGTTGGGGAGAGTCAGGTCCCAGTCTGATGGGAAAGCAAGGGAAGAGCTAAGTAAACACATGCCATACTAGTACTTAAAAAAAGTTTCATCAAACTTCAGTGATACGGAGGAATAGTGGCTCTCCCTTTGGAAACAAAGCCAGCTAAAACTGCCTTTGCCAAATAGAACACAGAGTTCCCCTGTAAGGCAGCACAAAGGAAGAAATACGGCCATCTTTATATTAGCAAATTTGGAAATTAACTTATAGTAGTGCACCAGCTGCAGAAGCCAAACTGGATAGTGTATCGCAGGAGAAGCTTCCACAAGCAAAGTCCTGTTAGTGTTATGTCATCTTCCAGTTATATAATTTTTTTCTTAGATGGCTATGTTCTTGTATTTTCCAAAAGAGAAAGATTTGTTAATCGACCACATCTTTCTCCTCTGCTTTCCCCCTCCAATTTTACTTCGCCCTTCTGTGACCTCCTCAGCCCATTCCTCTTTCTCCCTGCCTCATCAACCTTTTTTTAAGAACAATTTTAATAGGTCTCTAACGAGACAAAACAAACAGAACCACAAAATACAGAATACAAACATAAACAGGTTTCCATCCCACAATTGTTCCGCTTATTTGGAGTTTCTTCTCCTATTTCTTTGCACCTAACAATATTACATGAATTAATCTTATTATTTTAATATAATCAAGATTTAATACAGTTCTCAATCCAATTGTAGAATCTTGACCAAACCTCTTTAAAAATGTTGTTTCTTCTTCCTTTGAAGTACTATAGTTAATTTGTCCATTTCAGCTGTTTCCATTAATTTGTAGATCATACCTTCTTTACATGGTATATCTTCTTTTTTACCCACATACTGGCGTATACAATTCTGGCTGCTGTTACAATATAGGTAATCATATAACAATCTGACTTTTTAAATTGTTCTGGTATTATATTTAACAAAAAGAGTTCTGGTTTAAAAGGTATATTAACTCCTATTATTTGCTGTAACATTCCATGAATCCCAACCCAATATTTTTTGCTCTTATTGCATGTCCATCACATGTGATAAAAAGATCCAGCTTTTTGTTTATACTTCCAACATAAATTTGACATACTAGGGTAATATCTAGCCAATCTATCAAGTGTTACCATCTATAAAACATCTTGTAAAAGTTTTCTTTAAAGGAAACAGCTTTAGTATATTTTATATTGATTTTCCAGACTCTAGACCATTGATCTAAACCAATGTTACATCCTAAATTTAACACAAAAGATTGATATCCAAAAGGGAACTAGGCAAGGCTGCCCCCTGTCTCTGTTACTTTTCATCTTTGCCCTGGGAATATTGTGTGAGACAATAAGAAATGAAACCCAAATTAAGAACCTGAACTTCAAGCATTCGCTGATCATTTAGTATTTATATTGCAAGAACCTTTACAGTCTGTGATACACCTTTTAAATCTACTACAAGAATATGGGCAATTAGCAGGTCTAAAAATTAATTCCAAGAAAACAAAAATAATGACAAAAATTGCACTCCAGACCAAAATCATAACTACAAAAGTTATCTGGCTTTGAAATTCATAAGAAGATAAAATATTTAGGAGTAAATATGATAAACAGGTGTAGTTCTTTACTACAAGATAATTACTCAAAACTTCTCTCTGAAATTAAAAGATATTTGGAAAAATGGAAGGACATGCAACTTTCTCTTATGGGAAGAATCGTAGTTCTTAAAATGAATATTCTACCAAGAGTCTTGTTTCTTTTTCAAACTATACCTAAACTTAAAAAACAAGGGTTTTTTTTAGAGAACTAGAAAAACGTGTTCAACAATTTTTTTGGCAACAAAAAAGACCTAGAATTAAGTTAAAAGCGCTTCAGGACAGGAAAGAACGAGGAGGCCTTGCACTATCCAATTGGTGTCTATACTATTAGGCCACAACTTTGTCATGGATCAGAGAGTGGATTACTTTACAAAACTCAAGACTTCTGAAACTAGAGGGACATGACTTACTATTGGGCTGGCATGCCTTCAAGCAACATAATCTTAGAGATGCTTTATTGAAAATTTGGGAAGAGATAAAAAGATTGTTCTATATAAAAATACCAAAATGGGTAGCCCCTCTGGAAGCATTTACAAACCCTAATTTAATTTCAAACAATTTAATGGGGAGATATGAAGAATTATTAGACATTAAGAATGAGTTAAAACACAAGAGATGCTGCAGAAACAAGAAGTGACCCTAACTTTGTGGGAAAGAATTCAATTAGAATCCAGATATGCCAAAGATAAGCATATGGGTTTTTATGAAAAACAGAAAAATTTAGATAAAATACTTTTAAATACCAAAGAAAAACTTATTAAAAATTATATATGATATTATTAGATTTCAAGATGCAAGACGAAGTAGTTAAGGTCTCAATGATTTCTTGGCAACATTTCTACTTTTCTGTCTCTCCAGATGTCATCTCTTCCCAGTTTCTGGTTAACAAATCCTGCACCATTTTATCCTTCCTCTCCGTCATTTCATGAAACTTCTCACTGTCTTCTGGCGCCTTCTTTTTTTTGCATTCAGACATCCCACAATTTCCTCCCTTCTCAGAGATTAAAGTGTTTTTCTGGTGGGTTTATGCCAGTTGTTTTGACCTCCCTCTCATACAACTATGACACAATTTGCATTCTACCTCCTTGCTTCCAGCTCTTGATGCTTATTCCCATTATCTTAACTTTCTTTTCTCCAGCTCTTCTGACCTCATATAATTTGGTTTGTGCACTCCACTGAAAGTGCTTTAATAAAAATCTTTAACAACCTTTTAGTCCCAAAATCCAGTTTCTGCTCTGGGTTTTTTTCATCCTCTTCAGCTCTGTTGCTTTTTACTCCTACTTACCTTTTTCTGCTCCGCTCATTTTTCACACAGAGGCTTTCCCACAGTTTTATTTGCAGAACTGCTGTGTTTCTTTCCTCCAAGCTTTATTGTGACATCTTTTTCCCTTTTGTTGTATTTCTGTGGTTTCCACATTGTTCCTCCATGTTTTTTCAAATCAGATTCTAGGTGGTTGGAGAAAGCACATAGAAATGATGGGGAAACCATGGAAATACAATGAATGGAAAACAGTGTGATGAAAACAGCATGATGAAGAAGCTTGAAGAGCCACTGCAGTTTAACACTCAAAACACAGCAAAATCTCTGAAAAGACATTTAATGGCCGGAGAGCTTCCATTATTTTGTCTTAAGCTTGTTTTTTTCCAAGCTCTTCAATCTTTCATTCATTGTTTTCACAAAGGGAAATCTTCTCTCCCTTGAAGCCCTCTGTAATCTTGGCATTCTGCAATTCTATTATCATTTCCTGGATGACCTCATCAAGCCTTTTTGTATCTTGTGTATGTTGATCACACCCAGATCTACCTTTTTATCCCTGGACTTTCTGTCATTTTGTTGTTGTTGTTCAATCGCACAGTCGAGTCTGACTCTTTGTGACCCCATGGACCATATCACGCCAGGCCTTTCTGTTTTCCACCGTCCTCCAGAGTTTGCTCAATTTCATGTTCGTTGCATCGATAACACTGTCTAACCATCTCATCCTTTGCCATCCCCTTCTTCTTTTACCTTCAATCATCCCCAGCATCAGGGTCTTCTCCAGTGAGTGCTCCCTTCTCAATTGGTGGCAAAAGTATTTGAGCTTCTGCTTCAGTATCTGGCCTTCCAGGGAACAGTCAGGGTTCATAGAGATAGAATTACCACTATCGCCAGAAACATTTTTGCTTAACATAACACCAGATGGAATTAAACATAATGAACTGAGTATTATACTATACATACTCACAATAGCGAGGATCCTCGTTGCAAAGTGCTGGAAAACAGATAAAATACCGAGTAGAGAGGAAATAGTTATGAAAATTTCTGAGATAGGAGAAATGGATAAGCTGAATATGTTATTATCAGGAAAGTCAGAATCTAATTTTAAACAAAAATGGCAAAAACTTTACAATTGGATTGAAAACAAAGTTTAATGTAACCCCATCAAGTGATTATATGTATATCACTGTGTTTTATTTTCTTTTTGTATACTGAAAACTTGAAAAAATAATTTTTTTAAAAAAGGGTTGATTTCCTTTCGGATTGACTGATTTGAACTCCTTGCAGTCCAAGGGACTCTCAAGAGTCTTCTCCAGCACCATAATTCAAAAGCATCTATTCTTCGGTGCTCAGCCTTCCTTATGATCCAACTCTCACAGCCATACATGACTACTGGGAATACCATCGCTTTGACCATACAGACTTTTGTTGGCAGGGTGATGTCATTTAGGTAATCCTAAATCAAATGCTTTTTTGGTGTTTATGCTTCCACTGTTCCATTACTGTCTCAAATGACACAGAGTTGAGATAGTCTCCAACAGGTCTTGGGAGAATGTGAATATGGGTATATGCTAGGCAATAAGTACAAGTCCCTCTTAGGGCTGCCAAATGTGGGCGGGGGTGGGGAATCCCCCGCTTTGAAGCCCCGACTTCTGGCACAGCAGAATCGGGGCCTGGGGGAACCCCGCCCCTGGCGTGCACGTCACCCGGAAGTGACGTGGGCATGCTGGGCACGCTGGGGCGGGGTCACGGCCATACAAGGGAAAACGCTATGGTTTTCCCTTGTATGGCCATGGCCCCCCGCCCAACCGTGCCTACACGCGGGGGCGGGGTCACGGCCATACAAGGGAAAACGCTATGGTTTTCCCTTGTATGGCCATGGCCCCGCGCCCAGCGTGCCTACGTCACTTCTGGGTTCTTCATGAACAGACACCGTGCGCATTCACAGTCAATATGCACGATGACCAATTATGTACATTCACTGTTCATCTCTGCCTCTCAAGAGAAAGAGCTGTGAGAGTTCTTCCTTCTGCATTAAATAATTTGAAATTATGATTATGTGATTTCTCCTTTCTCCTTGT
>NW_015169801.1:267269-267395 GCF_001447785.1 Gekko japonicus | reverse complement strand
CCATTTCCATTTTGTTACATGTATTCTTGTAGAGACCTGCAACTGGTAGCAGTTTTCCTGCATTTATACACCAATGTAAAAATATTATTATATGGGAAGTGGGCTTAAATTTTAAAGCCAAAACTC